>NC_042977.1:31900958-32115327 GCF_901001165.1 Salmo trutta | reverse complement strand
ACAGACCGAGAGAGAGAGAGACACAGACCGAGAGAGACCGACCGATAGAGAGAGACAGACAGACCGAGAGAGAGAGAGAGAGAGAGAGAGAGAGAGAGAGAGAGAGAGACAGACCGAGAGAGACTGACAGACAGACCGAGAGAGACCGACCGAGAGAGAGACCGACCGGCCGAGAGACAGACTGAAACAGACAGACCGACTGAGACAGACCGACCAACCAACCGAGAGACAGACAGACCGACCGAGACAGACAGAGACTGACCGAGAGAGAGAGACAGACAGACAGACCGAAACAGGCCGACCGAGGAAGAGACTGACCGAGAGAGTCAGACAGCCCGAGAGACCCAGGTAGTGTGACGCCCCTCCCACTCTGTATTCTTTCTCTTTGCTCTTGTTTTCCTTATTAGGATGTCGGCGGGCAGAGCTGAGAGGGTCGTCAGCGACATGGGACACACCTGGGCCCGGGTGTGTCCCAGGATAAATACACCTCTTCCCCATTCATTGAGGAGACTCTCTCCATGCAGACACACTGTTAGATTTTGGTTGTGGCCGGTTTGTTTTGGCACCTTTCAACACCCCTCATTATCACATTTGTGCACACAACCACTCACTCACACTACTGATTACACACACACCATTGTATTTACGTTACCTCAGTTAATAAATATATTTTTGTTATTCCTAATCTCCACGTTATCTCCCTTTTGTTACAGACTTTGAGCCGGTTTGGGACGAGCGAGACAGCGAGACCGGCCGGGACAGCGAGACAGGCCCGGCCGGGACAGCGAGACCGGCCCGGCCGGGACAGCGAGACCGGCCGGGACAGCGAGACCGGCCCGGCCGGGACAGCGAGACCGGCCCGGCCGGGACAGCGAGACAGCCAGACAGCGAGACAGCCAGACAGACCCGGCCGAGAGACAGACAGACAGACCCGGCCGAGAGACCCAGACACAGCCACGCTCTGGACAGACAGACTTGATTTATATCCACTGAATTGCATGCATTTTCTGTTTAAGAAGATTGGCACAAATATGAAAAGATTGATGGTATCATCATAAAACAAAATCCATTTAGATCATACAAGGGACAAACCGTACCTTAAATTGAGATCTTTACATTTCAGTTAGGTGCCTGCATCTGCGGTCTAGACCGACCCACAGACAGACAGACGCCGCCACGCTCTGGACAGACAGACGCCGCCACGCTCTGGACAGACAGACGCCGCCACGCTCTGGACAGACAGACACACAGAGTGAGGAGGAGAGGAAGTGCTTTCACAGTAAGAGAGCAAAGATACACAGATGGAACAAGGCTCACTGCTCCATGCTGTGCTCTTCACAAATGACAGCGTGGTGTGTGTGCACAAACACACACACACACCAAAAAGGTGTGTCCGTGTGTGTGTGTGTCCGTGCCAGGTCTTGTTTGTGTTGGCTAAGGTTTAAGGGCTGAAATTACTCTGAAAATTAGGGGGTTCAACAAATCAAAGTTTTTGTCACATGCGCCGAATACAACAAGTGTAGACCTTACAGTGAAAGGCTTACTTACAAGCTCTAACCAACAGTGCAAAAGAGGTATTAGTGAGGGTTCTTCTAAGAACCTTAGGGCTCTTGGCACTGAAAATGTCCCCCCAAAAGGTTCTTACAAGAACGCCATAGGAGGTGGGGTTCATTGAGGAACCTTAGTTGGTGGGGGTTCTTGCAGAAACCTAACTGCCCAACTGAAACATTTAGATTTGAAAAGGACCGCAGATGCAGGCACCTAACTGAAATGTAAAGATCTCAATTTAAGGTACGGTTTGTCCCTTGTATGATCTAAATGGATTTTGTTTTATGATGATACCATCAATCTTTTCATATTTGTGCCAATCTTCTTAAACAGAAAATGCATGCAATTCAGTGGATATAAATCAACAAAGGGGTAAGAATGTTGAAGGCTAGCTGTATTGGGTGCAGATGACAGAACTGCTCACTTGTGTCTGTAGGTATACGAGAAGGCATGTCGATTAGGTATTGGTATGTCATGCAAATCACATTTACCATCCTCCTCCCTTACCTCTTCAATTAATATCCCATAGGCCTCTGCATTATGGACAAGGTATGTGTATGAAAACCATTATCTAAACTTTTCATTCACATTCACCACAAAAACCAAGGTATGAATTATGTCGTGTGCATCTTTTCTAAAACATCTGTATAAATGATTTTTTTCCACGAACTTCACCCTCCCTACACCTCTGAATAGAACAGGAAACCTGTTCAATCACCATGCACTGCAAAAATCATCCTGGCTACGGATACGGAGAACATCAACACGCCAGAGAGTAAACCCATTGGACTTGGGGCTCTGCTGGGATTTTACCTCATATTTACATTTTTTCTATTCTGCTTTGCCAATAAAAGCATAAAACACAGAACTAAAATAGTTATGCACATTATTATTCCTAATAATAAATAAGAGGTAGTTAAAAAAAAAAATTGCCCCAAAAAGTTTTTGAGAATCCATTAAAAGAACCCTTTTAAAGGATTCTTGGAAGAACTTAGTGGTTCCCCCAGTTTCAATTTGAAGAACCCCTAAAGGATACTCCAGGAACCTTTCCTAATTAGAGTGTATATACACCCAAGACATTGTGTTGTCATCTCCACCTGATGGGTGAATGTTCACTGTGTACGGTACACCTCCGTTTGTAAGTTCAATAGAGTAAAGACCTACAAATTAACAAGGTAACTGCTGTTTGTTTGCTGGCCAGGCCCCTACAAGACAGACAAGTACTATTCCATCCTCAGTGTACATTGCTAACATTATTGATGGTGTTGAAAAGAAAAGCAGAGTAGCTGAGGAATACGTAGTCTCTCCTTGGTATACAGTAACATACTGTAGAAATCTCCACTTCCTTCATCCATTGGTTCTTCCTATTGTACATATGTCTAGACACAAATCAACAAAAACCCCTAACATCATGGGAATAGGTCAAAAAATATGTTTGTCACATCCACCCACCAGATAGGTACAGTGACGTGTGTGGTTTTACAGAGCAAATAAGGGTAAAGTGACTTGCTCGAGGGCACATCGACAGGTTTTTCGCCTTGTCGGCTCGGGTTTTTGAACCAGCGACCTTTCGGTTAATGGCCGAACACGCTAACCGCTAGGCTAGGTACAACACTCAAATATCCAACTGAAAAATGGCCTTGGCTGCACATCTTTTACAATATCTAATAAATGGAATTCCTTGAAAAATAAAATATGACAACAGTAGGTAAACTGCCAATTTTCCTCAACACCAAAACAATTGCTTCCTCCCACCATCCTTCTGTTAAAAGTCTTCAGATCCCAAAGCAGAGGTAGAGATGAGCAGGAAAGGAGGGTACTATAGGGACTGGGGAAAGTGGGAACCTTAGCCAAACTGTCACAGCAAAACGCCAAACTGTTTTTGTCTGTATACAGATGAATACATGTCTAGGAGAGTGAAGTGTGTTAGCTGTTAGCTCATGTTTATTAGTCACAGAACGGATGAAAACTGACAAACAAGGAAAGACTACTTGGCGTTGTCCAAAAAGTTACTCTTTTTTTCCTCAGTTGCATGCCATAATGAACCCAACCCTAGTGACTGTGTACTGCTGTGAGAGAGTCCGTTTCCAGTATGACATCATCATCTGAGATGAGCACTCCTCATGGGACGAGGCTTCTGGCTTTCTACCAAGGCCGATCATTTGTGTACACACACAGACACGAAAGGCTTTAACAGCCGGCCTTGTCCCCTCCACCTCCCCGAACAATGATCTGACAGGATATGATCAGTGAAAGCAATATGGAGGAAACCTATCCAGTCTGTCACCTTTCAGTGATCATGAAGGAAAGGATTTGGACTGCAGTGCATGTGACCTCTAAAAACCTCCCAGTCACGTTTGCTTCCTGCCAGAGAATGACAGCCATTCGAAACGTACATGTGCCGCATTAGATGGCTGTATCAATAGAAGCAGCAGCAACTAAAAGCTGGGTATTGGTTACCATGGGGAGAGGGGGATTTAGTTACCATCCCACCGTCTCGGTCTGCCCCATTAACAGTTACATGTAATGAATGAAAGAACTGGACGAGGACAGAAAGACATCTGCAAAAGGCATCTAAACTACTAGACTAGAGCACTTTCCATTATTCCTTGAAAGAATAGGTTGGAGAGTGTTACCCATTTACAAACAATAACCAACACACATTAAGCACACACTCCCTAATAATACAGAAGGTATAGAAACGGTGACCCACTTCTATTGGTGCTTGCGCTCATTATATTAGCAGGCAGCAGGTAGCCTGTGTTCTCATTAAGTAGAGAATGGCAGCAGAGCACTCCCCTGGGAAGAGAGGGAAAGAGAGAGAGGGGGGGAAGGAAAAAGGGAGGGGAGAAAAAGAGCAGAGGGAAAGAGCGAGAGGGACAAGAGAAAGAGACAGCGAGAGACCACCCCACTACCTGACCCTGATTGCTGCTTTAGATTAAGAGGTAACAGTGGGTAAAAAGCAGAAATATCGCATAATGGGTAAAAATGCCAATAGAATAATGACTTCTGGTTGTTTATGCCTATTAATTAAACATGGAGATAGATATCTTCTTCTGTGTAAAGTACTGCTCAAATAAGCCAACAGGCCAAACCTAGTGATGCCACAGACAGAGGACATGTCCATTGGTCCAACTTCCGATGTCGAGCATGCTTCTAAGAGATAAGCTTAATGTCTTTGTACCGTCGATGGGATGAGCTTCAGTTGATGTCATGTCGTGAGCCAGCCAATAGCGGCCTACGTCAACACTTTGGGCTGCTGTCCAAGCCAACAATCTGAGGGAGCAGGACAGACCGGCGTGAACTGCAAAATGGCCTTTTCCCTACAGGGTTTTCCCTCTTGCCTTGTCTATGCCCTGGCAGCAGTCCTAGCCGTGGTGCGATTCTAATTCTGCCACCATGCAGGCCAGCGAGACCCTGGCATCCTCGCCAGATGGTGCTGCAGGAGGTGAATGGAGAGAACGAGGACATTTGGAAGTGAGTGATGACTCTGGTTCCTGACTACACAACCAGCAGGCTGCACACACAGGGCCAAGGCACACCCTCCTCCTCATCCTGGGACCACATCCCTCATCCTTGTCTTCCTACTGTGGGTCTGGGCAGGACCAGAGACTGGATACTACTAGAATATAGAATATGCTTTGGCAAAGTGCTGTGAAGATTAGGATGCTTTGGTAGCCTCATAATATAAAACAAAAAATGGTATGTTAATACAGACTGTTACTAATGTTACTAATGTTGAGCTGCAACTGTTGTTATAGAGGAAAATAAATATCAAAATGGGAGTCCATAAAAATCAATAAGATGCAAAAATGTGTAAAATCTCTCATATCTAATGTTGTTTTTTTCCCTCCTAATTTCAGTCTATTTAATGGCTGCAGAAATGCTGACAAATCCAAGGCTGGTAAAACAATCTTTCCAAATGTTAACATATTAGGGGCAATGCTAATAACTGGCCAAGTGAAAAACCTATTGGGAAAGTTTTGAACAGATTGTGATTCAGCCAACAACTGACAAATCTCTTATTTGCAAAAATCAAACCCTTCTTTGTGAAATAAGAGAACAATTCACATTCGACGTGACTTGTTCCACCAAAGACAGTATAGTAGGAAGATAGGCTAAAACTGTTTCTCCAATAGAAATCCAGATCACAGTCGTAGGTGATGTCATGGCGACGTTGTCTAGCTAAGATCATGCGCAGAAACACGGTCGTCTCCCAGATAGAAAAGTAGTTTTTGATGAGAAAAATATAAAATAAAAATAACTTCTCAGTTTGACACTTTCAAGGCTGGAGTAATAACATCTGCAACTACTAAAGACATTGTCTTGACTCTACAAAACATTAAGAACACCTACTCTTTCCATGTCATAGACTGACCAGGTGAAAGTCATAATTCCTTATTGACTTCACTTGTTAAATCTACTTCAAATCAGGGTAGATGAAGGGGAGGAGACAAGATACAGGATTATTAAAGAGGAGACATGGTAAAAGAAGGATTTTTAAGCCTTGAGACATGGATTGAGTGTGTGGCATTCAGAAGGTGAATGGGCAAGACAAAATATTTAAGTGTCTTTGAACAGTGGTAGGTGATAGGCACACCAGTTTGTGTCAAGAACTGCAATGCTGCAGGGTTTTTCACACTCAATAGTTTCCCGTGTATATCAAGAATGGTCCACCACCCAAACGACATCCTGGCAACTTCACACAACTGTGGAAAGCATTGGAGTCAACATTGGCCATCATCCCTGTGGAATGCTTTCAACACCTTGTAGAGTCCATGCCCCAATGAATTGAGGCTGTTCTGAGGGCAAAAGGGAGCAACTCAATATTAGGAAGCTGTTCTTAATGTTTGGACACTCAGTGTTGGTTGTGCCTTTAGATTTCAAGAAAATGAACAACTAAGGAATTATTTTTCAGCTCTCATTTACTTCTCTAACCCCAAACCCCAGCATGGTGTGTTTGGTCTGTGCTCAAGCGTTCTCGGAAGTCTCGCAATGTTGCGCCTCTGGGTTTTACAAACTCTGGTTCTACTGTAATCTCAGACAGTAAGTAGAAAATAACTAGTACAGTAAATAGAGAAAATAGGCCTCCCGAGTGGCGCAGCGGTCTAAGGCGTTACTATAGATCCGGGTTCATTCCCAGGCTGTGCCCCAACCGGCCGTGGCCCATAGGGCAGCGCACAATTGGCCCAGCGTCGTCCGGGTTAGGGGAGGGTTTGGCTTTACTTGGCTCATTGCGCTCTAGCGACTCCTCGTGGTGGGCCGGGTTGCCTGCGGGCTGACCCCAGTCACCAGTTGAACAGTGTTTCCTCTGACACATTGGTGCGGCTGACTTCCAAGTTAAGCTGGCGAGTGTTAAGGAGCACGGTTAGGCGGGTCATGTTTCGGAGGACACATGACTCCACCTTCGCCTCTCCCGAGCATGTTGGGAAGTTGCAACGATGAGACAAGATCCAAAATTGGGGAGAAAAATACCAAAGTATCTCAAATTTAAGATAAATCAGCAAAAAAGGGACAATCAACCTGTGCTTTTTTTAAGTAAGCGAGAGAGAGAGAGAGAGAGAGAGCGACAGAGAGAGCGACAGAGAGAGCGACAGAGAGAGCGACAGAGAGAGCGACAGAGAGACATGGTGCCACAACACATTCCACACTCCCAAACTGGCAAAGCTAATCATCTGGCCCAAAATGTCAAATGCAACTTGTGTGGAAAGAGTTGCGTCAGCTCCCACTCTCAGAGTTGTGGAGCGGTTTTAGGAGATGCTCCCCACCAAAAAACTCTGTTACGCAGCACTGAAAGAAACGCTAGGAAACAAATGTCTACTTTTGTGATGACACCAGGGAAAGTAGCAACACTTAACAGATTGAATAAAAACATATCAAATGAGGGATCATGGATTGCCACAGTGAATAAATAGTAATCGTGTTATAAGGTCCACTGTGGATCAGTTACAGTATCATTTACTTGTTAAACTTCATAATAATCCTGCTCAATATCTTCTAAAAGACTTTGGAATGATTCAACAACCAACCATCATATCACACCAACAATCTAATCATCTTCATGATCATTCATCTCACCATCATTTCTTTGATCTTGACTTCCTGACACCCTCTCTGACACTTATCATCCTGATTGGCAGTGTTATGGAGGACAAAGCTAAAGGGAATAGATCAAATTTACCCCTAACCACTGATACAGGGTCAGATATGTTGTCATCCCTAGGAACAGTTGAAACCAATGAAAGCCAAGCTATTTAAGGTGGGAGGCAAGAGAACTAAGAGCAGGGTAGAAGAAACATGGCTCTGATCCTAGATGTGTTGCGAGGGTAGAGAGAGAGAGAAAGGTGGAGGCGGCATGCAGGCAGCGTTGGTGTTGTCATTATCCGTGTAGCAGGTTGATTTATGACTGGCCTTACATAAAGCCACTCATCTGGAGGAGCCACCACACACACACACACACACACACACACACACACGGCTCTCCACAGGGTAATAATGAATTCATCTCTTCCTCTCGCCCGCATCCATGTCTCTCACGTTCTTTGATTTGACCATTATTACATTGACAGAGAAGGGCAGGGAAGTCTATCATAAAAGCCTCGGATCGTATACATCTTTGTCTGGCAATCAGGAAGACCAGCAAACTTAAAGACATTCTCCAGTGATTTTTGAACTTCATGGGGTTTTTTGGGGGGGGGGGGGGGGGGAGACTTCAAGGAGTAGGTCTGATGGGGATTTGTGAGGTCGGCGGCCTCCACCCTTGCTTTTGAGGAACAATATAGGCGCAATAGAATACAAGAGGAAAGCCCCCCCCCACCATGTCATGACTGACCTGGACCACTATTGAGGTGAAAAGGAGACTGGAATGCCACTTTAACTCGATAGGATACTTCCTGAGTCAATGCAAAATGTATGCAAAAGTACCGATCCTCAGTCATAGACCTCACCTAGCCACAGACTGCATATCCACAACAAGACTAAGGCTACATCTACTGCATCTAAGATTTAGGCCACAAAATGCACCATTACAACTACTTACTACTGCTCTGTAAGTACTTTAGTCTGGAAATGGGCAGTGCTCCACAGGCCAACAACCACCTAACTCAGAGAGACAAATACCTTCAGAGACAGACAGGACAGGAGTGGATAGATAGTGCTGATTTGGGAGTGTGTCTGGTCTATAATCCTACTGTTTGGTGCTCACTGCGTTCTGTTGTGGCTGTCCCACCCAATCACACACAGGCAGCAGGCAGCGCTGGGCTGGGGAGGCTGGCTGGGCTGGGGAGGCTGGGCCGGGCATAGAGTTGGAGAGGCAAACAACAATGATAAAAATAAACTAAGGTGGATGTGCATAATTATCTGCTTTCTGTGAAACTCCCAAATGTGTGTTAGCATTTCTGTGTATGAGTTTAAGTGGAGCAGAGCAGAAGAATGTTTGTCTCACCAGAGCAAAACTAATCAAAAGACTCCTCTTCTGCAGTAGTTAGAAAAATATACAAGTCTGCTGCTGATAACTTCCATCACTACTCACTAGCTTATCCCACTGCGCTAGCAATGATGGCAGGCAAATGTGCAGTTAGTAGTAGACCCCGCTGAGACTATTTCTGCTCTCAGCTACAGTACCTCCTCCTCCGTAAGACAGGCCAGGGTAACACTTTATATGAAGTTGCTCTTTTACATGCCATTACTACACTAACAACATAATCACAGCCCTAGCGCCAATCCCATACCAGCATCATCCCCTAGGGGCAACTATGGTGGGGAAACAGTCATCAAATCATCCCATGTAGTTTGCGCCACACAGTCTGCAGCGTAAACTAAAAGGAGCCTACTGTCTGCCTGCTTGTGCTTTTCACCCTCATTTGCCCTCTATTCATCTAGAGTCAACATAATGGAGTGCTTATGGCTAATTGGAGAGCTAGAGTGTTCCACAGAGGGAGACGGGACGTTTCATACATATCAATTGAGCAATTCTCAAGGCTGAGACCATGCAGAAAATATTATGAGAGAAGTAGTTTGGCCAGTAGTATTCCTTGTCCGGGGCTGTGACCTTGTGTACAGGCCCTGTTTTACAGTGTCAGGATCATAAGCGAGGAAACAGAACATAGCATTAAGGCCAGGTGGAAAAGCACAGAGCTGTTACTTTAGCAGCTGGTAGTCCGAGTTGCTGACAGAACAGGGCAGGGGGCAGTCTGGTAGGGTTACGGCAGGGGGCAGTCTGGTAGGGTTACGGCAGGGCACAATAAGGGGAATGCTGCTTATACTGTATGCATCACATAACATGAAAATACAGTCATATATCCCAAAGTGTTTTGTCAATTTGTTCTGTGTAGCTTCATTTGGGAATAAACTGGTCTTACTCACCTCAGTTATGACATTAAGTAAGCTTGCCACACAAGGCTAGAAATCAACTGTGATGATTCAGAGCAAGACCTATGCCCTAAGTGCATTGGACATGGTATACACTGGATTCACACAAAAATATGACTTACCTTCAGAGTTGCATTATGGTTGGAATCCATCATATAGGCCAGGGACAGGATATGGGAGAAAAGAAGAGAGACATCAATCAATAAATGTGACAGATTTGTGATAATTAATCATTAGATGTTGGGTTGACAAAGTTCGACAGTCGGTAGGGTTCAACTTCCTGTCGTACTAATAAAATAAAAGGTTAAATAAAATAAATGACGATATCCATAGCTAATTCCTCGAGTCCAGCACAAGTCATTATTCCTGCGGTGTGAGAGCAGTGCTTTTAAAAATTGATTTCACACGGCCAAAGTACAATACCAATGTACTTTGAAACAAAACTTCCTTAAAACAAGCCTCTATTTGCATAATGTAGCATTTCAGAGAACATGATCTGAATGATTCATGAGTCCATCGCAAAGTGTTGCAAGCTGTCAAAATATGATTTATCACGTCCATGTTTCCATATGGTTGACGTTTTAATATTTTGGCATTCTGTCAGATGTCAGAAAGCACGGCAATAGATTGTGAGGGTTTTTATAAATCTTTAGGCAATATGAAGTATCCTCATAAATGCTTTGTTGGGAAAAATTACAGCCAGTATTTGAATGATATTTTGCGATGCATATCCTTGATGTATCTGAGCAAACTTGAGGGGTAACAAACAAAAATGCTTATGAGAGAATATTTAGCAATAGGTAATGTTTTTACTGCAAAGCCATGTCCGGCTTTCCTCAGTGTGCACAATATTTCCTCAGAATGTGTAAAGTGAAAGTGATATTAGCTAACTTATATTGCCAGCGAGCATGACAGTAGTTAGCTCTTCTCTCTGTCTATTGAGTGAGAGGTGCGGTCTTCAGTCCTCTGAATCTGCTGACTACTGGAAGCTCAATTAAATGACTAATCTGGTTGTCCATCCACCTTCCCGTCTGCCACGGCTGTAGTTTTGGATACTCAGTTGTTCCTGGCAGAATAAGCAGCTTGAACAAGACTCACTGCTGTGCAATGGGCCTGTACCGCTTGTTTGTGGTTTTATTTATTTCACCTTTATTTAACCAGGTAGGCTGGTTGAGAACAAGTTCTCATTTACAACTGCAACCTGGCCAAGGTAAAGCAAAGCAGTGCAACAAAAACAACAGAGTTCAACATGGAATAAACAAACATACAGTCAATAATACAGTACAAAAATCTATATACAGCACGTGCAAATGAGGTAGGATAAGGGAGGTAAGGCAATAAATAGGCCATGGTGGCAAAGTAATTACAATATAGCAATTAAACACTGGAATGGTAGATGTGCAGAAGATGAATGTGCAAGTAGAGATACTGGGGTGCAAAGGAGCAAGATAAATAAATAAATACAGTATGGGGATGAGGTAGATTGGATGGGCTATTTACAGATGGCCTATGTACAGGTCCAGTGATCTGCTCTGACAGCTAGTGCTTAAAGCTCGTGAGGGAGTTAAGAGCCTCCAGCTTTAGATATTTTTGCAATTCGTTCCAGTCATTGGCAGCAGAGAACTGGAAGGAGAGGCGGTCAAAGGAAGATTTGGCTTTGGGGGTGATCAGTGAGATATACCTGCTGGAGCGCGTGCGATAGGTGGGTACTGCTATGGTGACCAGTGAGCTGAGATAAGGCGGGGCTTTGCCTAGCAGAGACTTGTAGATGACCTGGAGCCAGTGGGTTTGGCGACGAGTATGAAGCGAGGGCCAACCAACAAAATCATACAGGTCGCAGTGGTGGGTAGTATATGGGGCTTTGGTGACAAAACGGTTGGCACTGTGATCGACTGCATTCAATTTGTGAAGTAGAGGGTTGGAGGCTATTTTGTAAATGACATCGCCGAAGTCGGGGATCGGTAGGATCGTCAGTTTTACAAGGCTGTTTGGCTGCATGAGTGAAGGATGCTTTGTTGCAAAATAGGAAGCCGATTCTAGATTTAATTTTGGATTGGAGATGTTTGATGTGAGTCTGTAAGGAGAGTTTACAGTCTAACCAGACACCTAGGTATTTGCAGTTGTCCACATATTCTAAGTTAGAACCTTCCAGAGCAGTGATGCTGGGCGGGCGGACAGGTGTGGGCAGTGATCGGTTGAAGAGCATGCATTTAGTTTTACTTGCATTTAAGAGCAGTTGGAGGACACTGAAGGAGAGTTGTATGGCATTGAAACTCATCTGGAGGTTAGTTAACTTGTTATGGAAAGGGGGCAGTATTTTCACGGCCGGATAAAAAAAACGTACCCGATTTAATCTGATTATTACTCCTGCCCAGAAACTAGAATATGCATATAATTATTCGCTTTGGATAGAAAACACTCCAAAGTTTCTAAAATTGTTTGAATGGTGTCTGTGAGTATAACAGAACTCATTTGGCAGGCCAAAACCTGAGAAGATTCCAAACAGGAAGCGTCCTCTCTGACTATTTCTTGGCCTTCTTGATCATCTCTATCCAAAACAGGGGATCTCTGCTGTAACGTGACATTTTCTAACGCTCCCATAGGCTCTCAGAAGGCGCCAGAACGTTGAATGATGACTTTGCAGGCCATGGCTGAAAAACAGTAGCGCATTTGGATAGTGGTCGATCTGAGAACAATGAGACTGGGGGCGCGTGCACGAGACGACTCCATGTTTTATTTTTTCGTCTTTGAACGAAAACAGGGTTTCCCGGTCAGAATATTATCGCTTTTTTATGTGAAAAATCGCATAAAAATTGATTTTAAACAGCGTTTGACATGCTTCGAAGTACGGTAATGGAATATTTTGACATTTTTTGTCACGAAACGCGCCGGGCACCCTTCTTTACCCTTCGGATAGTGTCTTGAACGCACGAACAAAACGCCGCTATTTGGATAGAACTATGGATTATTTGGAACCAAACCAACATTTGTTATTGAAGTAGAAGTCCTGGGAGTGCATTCTGACGAAGAACAGCAAAGGTAATCCAATTTTTCTTATAGTAAATCTGAGTTTGGTGAGTACCAAACTTGGTGGGTGTCAAAATAGCTAGCCCGTAATGCCGGGCTATCTACTCAGAATATTGCAAAATGTGCTTTCACCGAAAAGCTATTTTAAAATCGGACACAGCGATTGCATAAAGGAGTTCTGTATCTATAATTCTTAAAATAATTGTTATGTTTTTTGTGAACGTTTATCGTGAGTAATTTAGTAAATTTAGCGGAAATGTTCGGTGGGAATGCTAGTTCTGAACGTCACATGCTAATGTAAAAAGCTGGTTTTTGATATAGATATGAACTTGATTGAACAAAACATGCATGTATTGTATAACATAATGTCCTAGGAGTGTCATCTGATGAAGATCAAAGGTTAGTGCTGCATTTAGCTGTGGTTTTGTTTTTTGTGACATTATATGCTAGCTTGAAAAATGGGTGTCTGATTATTTCTGGCTGGGTACTCTGCTGACATAATCTAATTGTCATGACTGACTTGGACTAGTGTAGAGGCGGAATCAGATGCAGGAGACAGAGGTGCTGGAGGTGAGTGTCTTTTAATAAATCGACACACACAAAAGGCCGTAAGGCACAGGGCGCTACATACAGTCTGCCTGGGAAAAACACATTCCCATAAAACACGAAAAATATTATCACACGGCACAAAAAGAAAGGGGCGCAGCCCGGTAAATCTTCTGACAAAACTGTCAGTGAAAATGTACAAATCACGTCCCACCGTCCTGAGTGGACAATAAACAATCCCGCACAAAACCCCAACTGAAAACACACACTAAATAAGCCCCCACTAATGACAGACACAAAACAGGTGCGGAACAGACAGACAAAACCAAAAGACACAGAAACAACGATCGGTGGCAGCTAATAGGCCGGCGACGACGACCGCCGAGCGCCGCCCGACCGAGGAGGGGCGCCACTTTCGTTGGATCCTGTGACACTAATGTTTTGCTTTCGCTGTAAAGCCTTTTTGAAATCGGACAGTGTGGTTAGATAAAGGAGAGTCTTGTCTTTAAAATGGTGTAAAATAGTCATATGTTTGAAAAATGGAAGTTTTCGGATTTTCGAGGACTTTGTATTTCGCGCCACGCCCATCATTGGATATTGGAGCAGGTGTTCCGCTAGCGGAACGTCTAGATGTAAGAGGTTTTAACAGTGTCCAAAGAAGGGCCAGAAGTATACAGAATGGTGTTGTCTGCGTAGAGGTGGATTAAAGAATCACCAGCAGCAAGAGCGACATCATTGATGTATACAGAGAAAAGAGTCGGCCCGAGAATTGAACCCTGTGGCACCCCCATAGAGACTGTCAGAGGGCCGGACAACAGGCCCTTCGATTTGACATACTGAACTCTATCGGAGAAGTTGTTGGTGTACAACTTTTTTGCTCGCTTTGAGGACAATACAGTGCCACTGACACGGCTTGCTACCAAAACCTGCGGGCTCTCCTTCACTGCAGCCAACGTGAGTAAAACATTTAAACGTGTTAACCCTCGCAAGGCTGCAGGCCCAGATGGCATCCCCGGCCGCGTCCTCAGAGCATGCGCAGACCAGCTGGCTGGTGTGTTTACAGACATATTCAATCAATCCTTATCCCAGTCTGCTATCCCCACATGTTTCAAGAGAGCCACCATTGTTCCTGTTCCCAAGAAAGCTAAGGTAACTGAGCTAAATGACTACCGCCCTGTAGCACTCACTTCCGTCATCATGAAGTGCTTTGAGAGACTAGTCAAGGACCATATCACCTCCACCCTACCAGACTCCCTAGACCCACTCCAATTTGCTTACCGACCCAATAGGTCCACAGACGACGCAATCGCCATCATACTGCACACTGCCCTAACCCATCTGGACAAGAGGAATACCTATGTAAGAATGCTGTTTATCGATTACAGCTCAGCATTTAACACCATAGTACCCTCCAAACTCGTCATTAAGCTCGAGACCCTGGGTCTCGACCCCGCCCTGTGCAACTGGGTCCTGGACTTCCTGACGGGCCGCCCCCAGGTGGTGAGGGTAGGTAACATCTCCACCCCGCTGATCCTCAACACTGGGTCCCCACAAGGGTGCGTTCTCAGCCCCTGTACTCCCTGTTCACCCACGACTGAGTGGCCATGCACGCCTCCAACTCAATCATCAAGTTTGCAGACGACACTACAGTGGTAGGCTTGATTACCAACAACGACGAGACGGCCTACAGGGAGGAGGTGAGGGCCCTCGGAGTGTGGTGTCAGGAAAATAAACTCACACTCAATGTCAACAAAATAAAAGAGATGATCATGGACTTCAGGAAACAGCAGAGGGAGCAGCCCCCTATCTACATTGAAGGGACAGTAGTGGAGAGTTAAGTTCCTCAGCGTACACATCACGGACAAACTGAAATGGTCCACCCACACAGACAGCGTGGTGAAGAAGGCGCAGCAGCGCCTCTTCAACCTCAGGAGGCTGAAGAAATTTGGCTTGTCACCAAAAACACTCAAAACGTTTACAGATGCACAATCGAGAGCATCCTGCCGGGCTGTATCACCGCCTGGTACGGCAGCTGCTCCGCCCATAACCGGAAGGCTCTCCAGAGGGTAGTGATGTCTGCACAACGCATCACCGGGTGCAAACTACCTGCCCTCCAGGATACCTACACCACCCGAGCCACTGCCTGTTCACCCCGCGAACATCCAGAAGGTGAGGTCAGTACAGGTGCATCAAAGCTGGAACCGAGAGACTGAAAAACAGCTTCTATCTCAAGGCCATCAGACTGTTAAACAGCCATCACTAACATTGAGTGGCTGCTGCCAACATACTGACTCAACTCAAGCCACTTTAATAATGGGAAAATTGATGTAATCAATTTATCACTAGCCACTTTATATTATATAATGTTTACCTAACCTACATTATTCATCTCATATGTATAAACTGTACGCTATACCATCTACTGCATCTTGATGTAATTAGATGTATCACTAGCCACTTTAAACAATGCCACTTTATATAATGTTTTCATAACATGTGTATATACGCTATACCATCTACTGCATCTTGCCTATGCCGTTCGGCCATCACTCATTTATATATTTTTATGTACATATTCGTATTCATTCCTTTACACTTGTGTGTACAAGGTAGTTGTTGTGGAATTGGTATATTACTTGTTAGATATTACTGCATGGTCGGAACTAGAAGCACAAGCATTTCGCTACACTTGCATTAACACCTGCTAACCATGTGTATGTGACAAATAAATTTGATTTCATTTGAACCAAGCAAGCCAATCATTTGAGAAACCAAGGCTGTTGAGTCTGCAAATAAGAATGTTGTGATTGACAGAGTCGAAAGCCTTTGCCAGGTCGATGAATACGGCTGCACAGCAATGTCTCTTATCGATGGCAGTTATGATATCATTTAGGACCTTGAGCGTGGCTGAGGTGCACCCATGACCAGCTCTGAAACCAGATTGCATAGCAGAGAAGGTACGGTGAGATTTGAAATGGTCGGTAATCTGTTTAACTTGGCTTTCAAAGACCTTAAAAAGGCAGGGTAGAATAGATATAGGTCTCTAGCAGTTTGGGTCTAGAGTGTCTCCCCCTTTGGAAAGCTGCCGCGGTCATCCCCCTCTTCAATCTATGGGAATCTCAGACAATACGAAAGAGAGGTTGAACAGGCTAGTAATAGGGTTTGCAATAATTTCGGCAGATCATTTTAGAAAAAGAGAGGGTCCAGATTGTCTAGCCCGGCTGATTTGTAGGGTTCCAGATTTTGCAGCGCTTTCAGAACATCAGCTATCTGGATTTGGGTGAAGGAGAAGTGGGGGAGGTTTGGGCGAGTTGCTATGGGGAGCGCAGGGCTGTTGACCGGAGTAGGGGTAGCCAGATGGAAAGCATGGCCAGCTGTAGAAAAACGCGTATTGAAATTCTCAATTATTGTGGATGTATCAGTAGTGACAGTGTTTCCTAGCCTCAGTGCAGTGGGCAGCTGGGAGGAGGTGCTCTTATTCTCCATGGACTTCAGTGTCCCAGAACTTTTTTGAGTTTGTACTACAGGATGCAAATTTCTGTTTGAAAAAGCCAGCCTTAGCTTTCCTAACTGCCTGTGTATATTGGTTCCTAACTTCCCTAAGAAGTTGCATATCACAGGGGCTATTCGATGCTAATGCAGAACGTAGTACTGGGGCCTTGGAAGCAAAAGAGGAATGACAATCGAAACATAATAAATTATATATGATACGAAACAGGGTTTCCATTTTTTTCATGATGTTCTGCAATCTGCACTTCACTGTCCATCCACCCACCCAACCATAGTACACACTAGTCTTCATCATGGTGGATGAATGTGGCTGGATACAAACCTGAAATCGTGTTCTTTTCACAAATTGAAATGATCTGTGAATCAGTTTTGAGCTAGAGAGAGACACTCAGTTCTTCAGCTTCTACTTGCAGAAAGTGTTTGCAGTGAATGTCTTAAGAAGCTTGGGATACCAAAAAAGTCCCATATTTTTCATTAATTTTTTAAGTGACAATGTTTTAAAGAGAACTCCCACTAGAAGAGGATCAGGTAGGGTTCATAGACCCCTCCCAACACACTTGTTTTAAAAAATTGGAATGAAAGTTGGACGGGTGAAATCGTTCTTCTCAGAGCATCTCCAACCCTTCACACCATGCAATTGCAGTCAGGGACCTTGTTATGAATGCAGCAGAGACAATACAAGACATTGCTTGGCCCCTCCTGAACAGCTTTGAACTGCAACCAAGCGCTCGCTGCATGACGTGTGACACCTTAAGAACACTTCTATCTACAGTAACATTTCTATGGACATTCATTTGTTCATCGAGGCAGTGCCATGAGGACAGGACAGAGTCAGATGGCCCTCTGGATGGTCTGTCCTCAGGCTACTGCCACCCTATCTGACAAGATCACATGTCTTTGTCAAGAATAAGGGTGTCTGGGAGGGCTGTAAACAACGGGAGTCAGGGAGTCATAGCGCCACTAGTCAGTGTAATAGGCGAGTCATTACTTTGAGTGAAGATTGAGGAGAGATCGGCGAGGAGCGATAGAGACAGTGAGAGCATGAGAGAGGAGGGGGTAGTTAGCAGTAGCAGTTGTGTGAATTGGCCCTGTCAGGCAACTAGGGTGAGGGGGGGGGGGCTGCTGAGGTGGAAGACTCCTCTACCACCCCCATTACATCCCATTCATCAAACCCCTCAGGGCTTCGCACTCAACAGCCTTACTTCCTTCCACCCAGGCAGGCGAGGGGGATGTGCAGAGAGGGAGCTTCACACCTCCAGGGAGCCCCTCGACACAGAGACACCCTCCCTGGCCAACTTCTTCCTTGGCAGTTACATAACAGGCAGCCGTGCCTACTTACCGCCCACCACCCACCAGCAGCATCGCTCTGTCCTCAAAGACAGTTATATAGAGATCCACTTATAGAGGGAGATAGATAGGGATGCACAAATATAGATATATCGAGAGTGAGCCCATGGAAGTCGCATATCTAACGCAAACTGACAGGTAGGTGAAGGCCGTGAGGTCGAAACGTTGGTACAAAATAAATAAATATGTTAGGCCTTTATTAGGCAAGTTTGCACAGTGGGTGGGACTTCTTTTGCTTTATACTCCTATTGAACATTTCCTACTAGGCACCTGCAAAACAATCCGACATGTAACTACTGAGGGTATTTTACTGTGATTCTGGAAAACCTTGATACTAAGTATTTGCATGGACAGAGGAGGCTCATGTTGTTCAACCTCCGTCACCAATGGTACCAGTGGTCCCGTGTGGCTCAGTTGGTAGAGCATGGTGTTTGCAACGCCAGGGTTGTGGGTTCGATTCCCACGGGGGACCAGTACGGAGAAAAAAATGTATGAAATGTATGCATTCACTACTGTAAGTCGCTCTGGATAAGAGTGTCTGCTAAATAATGTAAATGTACGCCAGAGCTCCAAGGCTCTGTACAAATACTATAAGTGTTAATGGTGTTCTCTCCACCCCAACTAGCTGCACATAACCACACACAGCAGGCAAACTCTTGAGCCCTCTCCCAAATTACACATTCAGAGAAGACGAAAGACAAGACAGTGGTGGCTAATTGAGCCAATTCCTAACAAAATATCTTGCAAATTGAGATGAAAAGGGCCCCATTGTCTTCATGCACAAACCAAAGCCAAATCTTTTGACCAACACAGTCCAATTTCCCCAACCCTAAGGGTTATGGCACCACTTGTTCCTGAGCTGTACTAGAGTAGACTCTGAGCTGTACTAGAGTAGACTCTGAGCTGTACTAGAGTAGACTCTGAGCTGTACTAGAGTAGACTCTGAGCTGTACTAGAGTAGACTCTGAGCTGTACTAGAGTAGACTCTGAGCTGTACTAGAGTAGACTCTGAGCTGTACTAGAGTAGACTCTGAGCTGTACTGCATGTTAACGCAAGTGTCATAATTCTCTTTTTTATTTAACCTTACAGTATTTTCTGTGAGGCTAGCCATTTGCCCCTGTGTGTGTGTGAGAGAGAGAGATGGCAGAAAAGAGGAGAGCTCATCTTCTGAGAGCTTTTTTCTGCCTGGCCTGCTGATCACTGCACTTTTCCTGCCAGCTCTCCCTCGCTCACACAGCCACTGAGGAACACCTTATCATAAAAACTGTTTCTGATGCAGATATAAATGTCTGGTTGAGCCTTGAGCTTAAGTCTTTTTCTTCAAAATGAAAGGGTAGTTAGCATATTATTTTGCAGAAAATTGACTTTTTTAACATTTATTTAACTAGGCAAGTCAGTTAAGAACAAATTCTTATCTACAATGACGGCCTACCGGGGAACAGTGGGTTAACAGCCTTGTCCAGGGGCAGAACGACAGATGTTTACCTTGTCAGCTCAGGGATTCGATCCAGCAACCTTTCGGTTACTGGCCTAATGCTCTAACCACTAGGCTACTTGCTGCACCACGGAGACAATATGCCTACATTTCATCTCAGGTTGTGTCATATTAAGTTTTGCATTGGAAGTTCCACCTCAGAGCATGACAACATTTTGGATGAGGTGTAATTAGAATGGAGTCGGTCTGTGTGTATGACATGGCTGCTCGGCAATGCAGCGTTAGGATGACCTTCCTGTGCCCAAATCTCTATAGTAACCGCTTTCCTAACCAACCTTGCAGGCTATTGAGGAACAGGTCATTCATATTAATAACTCAGGATGCAACACAAGTTGTCTCCATTCCTTATTCACATCTGCCTTCTGGTGCTTCTTATAGCCTGGCTTTTATTTCTTGGTGCTGCTTTTATTTATAATCATTTCAGGACATTTGGCTCTTCCCCTTGAAAAATATGTTGTAGTTTTTCCGTTAGGGTCTACTTGTTTAAAACAGAGCAGGGTCTCTCAGTGCTCTGTGATACTGTCCACTTTAACCGATGGATCTTTGAAATTGTTAGGATATAATGGCTTAGAATACAAAGAAAAATATTTTCTACAAAACCACCTGTGTGTAATGCATTATGGGTGCAGTAACGCATACACTAGGATCTTGTTAGGGGGGGTATGAGCTCTAATGAATGCTTATAGCATGTTTATGATGTTATATGCGTCCTCTGTGAAATATGTTATCAATGTGTGTATAGTCTTTGTGCCACAAACATTGTACATATAAAATCGGCCATAGAAAGTGTCACCAACCAAAGTGTTGGAATAAGGACACTGCAGGATACTAGCGTTCTGGTTTGCATCACAATGCTCTTTTACAGACCACTAAACCAACTAAAGGCCTCCATTAGGATTTACAGAACAAACAAAAGTGTCAGCATCTATTCAAGCTCAAGCCAGGGCCAAAAAAGTCAAACCCAACAAAGGCACAGTTCAGTAGGGACATAAAAACATAAAACCAACTGAACCACATCCAGCCAAGACCGACCTAGACAGGAAACTAACAAAAACCTCCTCACGGCTTGGAGCTTGTCCGTGCCCTGGCCCATACCAGTCACCCTCCCCGTGCTAACAGATGAATGACCAGCCTGGAAACTACTTCAAAGGTGGGGTCCAAAATGGCTGCCAGGGGTGTATGTGTTCCTTCCTGGGTCGTAGTTACACACATGGTTCACATACTACACCACATGACACGGGTCCCAGATCAGGGCCAGGGAGAGTGGAGTGGAATGAACAGCTTTGGGTTATTCCCATCAGGGAATGCAGGAAATGTGGGAATAAACCCGAATGGGGTCATATTATAGTTCCCTCTGCTGTATTTCCTTTTAGAAATGGTCCATTAGACAGGCACTCTGTTAAAATGAGTCTTACCTCTACTGTTGTGATAAACAATGCATGGACGGAACCCCCAAAACATCAACACTCCCCTCCGTATTTATTTGGACAGTGAAGCTAAAACTTAATTTCACTCTATACTCCAGTATTTTGGATTTGAGATCAAATGTTGCATATTGTAAAGAACGTCACCTTTTATCTTACAGTATTTTCATACACCACCCCATTTGAAGGTGTCACAAATTCCCTTATCGTGTATTAATATGGTCAAAAGTTTAGTATTTGGTCCCATATTTCTAACACAAAAACCACTACGTTAAGATTGTAACTTTACAAACTTGATGGATGCATTTGCATTTTGTTTGGTTTGTGTTTAGATTATTTTGTGTCCAATAGAAAATGAATGGTAAATAATGTATTGTGTCATTCGAGTCACTTTTATTATAAATGAGAATATATTTATGAACACTTCTACATTAATGTGGATGCTACCATGATTACGGATAATCCTGAATAATACGTAAAAATAATGATTAGTGAGAAAGTTAGAGGCATAAATATCATACCCGCAAAACATGCTAACCTCCTGTTATTGGTAATGGTGAGAAGTTAGCCTGTTTTGGGGGTATGACCTTTGTGCCTCAGTTTACGTTCTCAATATAAATATCTAAGAGAATGACCTGTTAAGCATAGGTTACAGAGTCCACATTTCTTATGTTGTTTGCAATGTTACTACTTTTACTGTCATTTATCTAAAGTTGGTGGAAAAATAGCTCGAAAAGAAAGAGTTTGTGTGCGTTTGTAGTTAGTTGCTCCTACTTGGCATGTTTCCAACGGAAGTCCTTTGAAGGCAGTGTACACAGGGTCACAGAGCTGGCTGCTAGCCTTCAACATAATGACATCTACACCAGAAATGTAGGACAGAGGCAATAACTCTGACGCATTAAACAAGCTCTATTGACAACTGACTTGCCTCAGTAAAACCACCAAGAACATCTACACTACTAGAAAGCAGATATGCTTGTTGTGTTCCGTTAAACAATATATTAAAATGACAGGAAAATGTATATGCTTGTTGTGTTATATAATATAGTATAGTGATACTTGCCTCAGAAAAACTACAACCAAGGGCAACTACAGTATATATCATTCCATGAGAATAGAGATCTGTGTGTGTTGTGTTACATACACTGAACAAAAATATACAATGCAACATGTAAAGTGTTGGTCCCATGTTTCATGAGCTGAAATAAAATCCCAGCAATGTTACACACGCATAAAAAGCTTATTTCGCTCAAATGTTGTGCACAAATGTGTTTACATCCCTGTTAGTGAGAATTTATCCTTTACCAAGATAATCCGTCCACCTGACAGGTATGGCATACCAAGAAGCCGATTAAACAGCATGATTATTACACAGATGCACCTTGTGCTGGGAACAATAAAAGGCCACTAAAATTAGCAGTTTAGTCACACAATCCCACAGATGTCTCAAGTTGAAGGAGCATGCAATTGGCATGCTGACTGCAGGAATGTCCACCAGAGCTGTTCCTAAAGAATTGAATGTTAATTTCTCTACCATAAGCCATAACCCTTTCTCTACCATCTACAGCCTCACAGCCGCAGACCATGTGTAACCACACCAGCCCAGGACCTCCACATCCGGCTTCGTCACCTGTGGGATCGTCAGAGAGCAGCCACCCGGACAGCTGATGAAATTGTGGGTTTGCACAACTAGGGCTGTGGCAGTCATGACATTTTGTCAGCCGTTATGGTCATGCAAACACATTTAGCATCTCCAGGCCTCCACACAGACAAGCTGCTGGTTCACACCTTTGGAACATCTACATGTAAAAAAGTAGAATAAATCTATTGGATATACACCGTCACAATAAATCCATTATTTATTTAGGCAGGTCTAAAGAAACATGAAGAAAATGTATTTCAGAAGAATATAATATGAGTTGGTGTACTGTATGTTATATGGCTAGGCACCATGCCATAGGCTGTAGGCTTGTTCCTTTAGCAGGCAAGATATGCTTAGAAGTACAATGGCATTATGCTTATAAGTACCATGTCATTATTTTATAGTAAGAAGATTATAATAAATTTAGCTGAATAAAATAGAAAGGATATTTTCCCCATTCCGGAGGAGAGTGTGCATATGAAATGGCTATGTTGAGTGTAAAAGTGATCAATTGAAACAGCTCCAATACGCTAGATTTAGCGTTATTTGGCAACTTTAATTGTAAATGATAGAATGCCTTCGAAATCAAAAGATATATGGGCTGCATGATGCGACTAAAGGCTATTGATTTGTGAAAGTTGCAAGAAATGCTTGCGCTCTGTTCCTTGCCTCAGGCTGCACACGCTGTTCTCTCCAGCTCTATTCAAGTGATCATTATGTCACCCATCAGACTATTCTCAATTTAATCTGGTCTTTACTAATATGTCAAATTAGTTTAGATTTAGAATGTCCCATTATCAAATGGGCACGAACAGTGGCAAGAGAAAATGCACTTGAATAGTGATTGGAGGCCATTTTCCCACTGATTAGTCCCATGTCAGATAGGCTACTCCGGTTATCTCGCTGTGCAACCGGTGAAATTCTGCCCTAACTCTGTATGCCATGGGCTCTCCAAACCTGTTCCTGCAGCTATCCAGCGCTTCATTTGGGAAATAAAGTTACATCTGTTCGGGAACATCGATAGTAGCAGGTTGTCACAACGAAACACATTTCATTAAACTGTTGACAGCCCCTCTCTCTGCGCACTGGAGAAAGGAATGAAGGAGAGAAGGGAGGAGATGGAAATGCACAATGGTGAGATTCTGTAGCCAAAAGGTAATGTGTCAGCCTATTAATTATGAAAATACTGTATAAAAAAAGCCCTATTACTGGGCTATTCAAAATCAAAAGGCACTATTATGGTGGCGAACTGAATCTGTTTAATTTAGGCTAGACCAATTACATACCAAAGATCTCTTATATCAGGGTTTTTTTTGTATGTTTTTCTGCCTTCTGTAATGTGGTAGGCTATGCATTGAATAAAGGCACAAACATTTTAATTCAGAATTGTTTTCATATAAGCCTATACATTAGCTCTAATATGCATATAAAAGTTTTGAATTCATCGTCACCTTAGAAAAACCTCTCCATTTCGTTGTGTTAGGCTTTGAAACATCCACAATGACAATTTTTTCCCCCACCTCAGCTTCAACCTGTTGAAGTTTTCAAATGTATCAATCACAGTGAGGTGAGTTTTAAAAGCACGAGACTGGTTAGAGGGACAATAGAGCCCTGAGTACAAGGCCATTAGCGACCTGATGATTGTTAGCAAGTTGGGTACTACTAACATGTCCAGAGTGCATAAAAATGAGATTACCATGATTCAACGGTCAAATAGAATTTTACTGTGGTCATGAATGCCAGTGTGGCAGTAACGCAGTCACCCCAACAGCCCTATGCACAACTGAAGAATATCTGCACAAACTGTCAAACCGTCTCAGGGAAGCTCATTTCCGTGCTCGTCGTCCTCACCAGGGTCTTGACTGCAGTTCAGTGTCGTAACTGGGGCAAATGCTCACCTTTGATGGCCACTGGCACGCTGGAGAAGTGTGCTCTTCACGGATTAATCCCGGTTTCAACTGTACCGGGCAGATGGTAGACAGCATGTATGGAGTCGTGTGGTTTGCTGATGTCAACATTGTGAACAGACTGCCCCATGGTGGCAGTGGGATTATGGTATGCGCACGCATAAACTACGGATAAACACAATTGCATTTTAAATGTACTGAGATACTGTGATGAGATCTGGAAGAGCATCCACTGCTACTACCTCATGTTTCAGCATGGTAATGGACAGCCTCATGTCGCAAGGATCTGTGAACAACTCCTGGAAGCTGAAAATGTCCATGGCCTGCATACTTCCATGGCCTGCATACTTCCATGGCCTGCATACTCACCAGACATGTCAACCATTGAGCATGTTTGGGATACTCGATCGATGTGTACGACGGCATGTTCCAGTTCCCAACAATATCCAGAAACTTCACACAGCCATTGAAGAGGAGTGGGCCAACATTCCCTAGGCCACAATCAACAGAATGATCATCTCTATGAGAAGGAGATGTGTCGTGCTGCATGAGGCAAATGGTGGTCACACCAGATACTGACTGCTTTTCTGATCCACACCCCAACCTTTTTTTTTTTTTTAATACATGCATTCCCAGTCATGTGATATTCATAGATTAGAACCTAATGCATTTCAGTTGACTGATTTCCTTATATGAACTGTAATTCAGTCAAATCTTTGAAATTGTTCCACGTTGCGTTTATATTTTTGTTCAGTGTATTATCATCTAATTCTATTTCAAGAGCATGAAGAAAACAAAATGTTGGGGATTATACCATATTATCAACACATTTAACCTAGAAAACTATACCAAAAGACCAAATATGCCACGTGATTTTGCCAGTATTGCAGAAAGTGGAAGTCCTCTTGGCTCTGTACTTTCTGGTGGAGAACAGATTTATCATTTCATGGCAATGTGACTGTCAATTTCCACTGAGACTTTCAAATGAGAGCAGACCTTTTCGGAAATCCGTGCGGCACACTCAACGGCACTGAGGTGTTAGTAATGCTGGCAGTGAAGGGAGCAATAAGACACTCGAAGAACATTACCCCTCAAAGAAACCCATTCACATCCTTCAACATAACTCATCAAAACAACTCCACCAGCTATTCATTGCCCTTTTGATGGCATGGCAGCACTCAAAACTGTCCACAAATGTCCTTGAGAAGTGACTGATGCACAAGAACTGTGACATGGCCTTGTGCTAGAATTGCTATTTAAGAAATTCTATTTAATATCCCAGTTCCACAGCCTGGACTCCAGCCCTTAAATAGACGTTCCCAATTAGCTTTCAGACTCCAAGGTAATAACCAGCACCAGGTCAGCCCATGCGGTCATGATACTACTCTACATTATGGCCCCGCATATGCCACCTTCCGTCTCGGTTTCCCTTATCCAGCATTTTCTAATCAAGGAGGAAAACGTGGTGGGCCTTGAGGGAAAGGGAAGGAATGTCACAGTCTGAAGGTTCTCTTCAGAGAGGCTGAGTAAAGTAGAGCCGTGTGGTTCGGCCTAACCCCACAGCACGTCCATCCCCAACCTGTCAAGATCTCCACACAGTGAGACATGGGACTGCTGGCAGGCTTGGAGCCTTTCACTCCCTCCGTCAGTGCTTTCTAATCAGAGCCCTGTGTGTTTTTGTTTAACTATCCTTATGGGTACCAGAAGTCCTCACAAGGATAGTAAAACAAGGACAATTCGGACAAGTGGGGTTAGTTTTAGGTATATTTTTAGGGTAAGGGGTTTGGCGTTAAGGTTAGATTTAGGGTTACGGGAAATAGGATGGGAATCAACTATTTTGTCCCCACAAGGATAGCAATACAAAAATGTGTGTGTATGTTATTGACTGTACGTTTGTTTATGTGTAACTCTGTGTTGTTTTTGTCGCACTGCTTTGCTTTATCTTGGCCAGGTCGCAGTTGTAAATAAGAACTTGTTCTCAACTGGTCTACCTGGTTAAATAAAAAATATAAAAATGACTGCTTTCCAACACCCCTTCCCTTCCTCTGTCAGTGGCCATCTGCTTGCAGGCCCAGCCTCACTAGGGCAGGAGAGACATGATGTGATCAGGACGGATAGAACACAGCCGGGTTGAGAAAACACATCAAATTATTTTGACCACTGCGAAAATTTGGTGACAAGGTAATTACAGGTATCAAGTGAAGATCCATTACGGTTCTATTTGTTTATATAGAGCACAGAGAGATAGTGCTGAAAGGACAAGCCTTCTACAGAATTTCTAGAGGTACATTTCTCATCATGATGTATCACTAACAGTAATTGTGAAGATCACACTCACTTTGAATGGAGTAACACTCACTTTGAATGGAGTAACACAGAGCTCCTCTCCACATTCATTACGCTTGTATTCCTGGTGTGATCATACATTACCATAGACATGGAGTAGATGGAAACATGTCTCAAAAAAGCTTTTCAAGTTTTTTTACAATTCTCCACAACCCTCTACAGTCAAAACCAGATAAAAAATAAAAAAATCAAATAAAAATAAAACTGTCCATCAATGGGAGAGAAAGCCTTTGTTCAACGAAACAATGGAGGACATTCTACTGTGGAGGGAGCATTGCGTCACATTATTCACTAAGACCTATGCAGTAATGGCCTTGTGCAGAGAGTACTGAGGGGACGACAGAGCCACAGAGATACTGACTGCATAGTGCACACAGGCAGCCCTACCGCGACCTCACAGACACATTCATGCCCTGTGATTGGCTTTGCCGCTTGGCACATCCCTGACAACTGTGGGGGTCAGAGGTCAGAAAGAATGTTGGAACTCATCTGAATAGGGATGAATGTAATGAGCATTTTGATGCCGTGAAATCGTATGGAGTAACGACGGGACAAAGGGGCATTTTGACACGGAGAGCGAGGCGTGTGCAATCGCCATATCAACTGCCACCCATGCATCTGTCAAGGCTTGGGGGAAAGGCTCTTACTGTACTCTCATATTAAAATTATTAAATGTTACAATAGGCTGGGCTCGATGGACAAAAAAACGATTAAGAGGATATTTGACAGTTCTCTAAGATTCAACATAGATGAATGATCTTAAATGTTCTTGTTTTCTCTCCAGAAAAATCAACATTGTGCTGCTAGGTTGGTCGATATTCAGTTGCTGGCGTAGATCTAGTATTTTTTTCTCTGAAGTGAAAGTTAAAAGCAACAGTAGAGAACACTTTGTAGAATGAGCCAATCCCCACAAGGGTGACAGGCATGATGGCTTCATACACCTTACAGGTGTTCACTCCAATCTTTGTTGGTTCACATGAATGAAAGACTGGGGATATGTGGCACTCTACATCTCTTTCAAGAAAAAGGAAGCTTTGCAGTCACATTCTTTAGAGCATACAGTTACCATCTTCCAGTCAACCCTATCGTAACTAGGTGCATTGTGGGTTTTGTTTTCCTCTTCATTAAAACAAGAAAGAAAATGTGTCCATTTACAAAATAACATTTCAAATTCAAAACCGTTGGTGTCAAAATAAATAGTCAAATGTCAGAGAAACAAAAGCGAAAATGTCTATTGTACTTCCAGTGATCTAAAGATGACGGACGGTGTTTTGTTCCAGTTTGTGCTCCTCTCAGAGGTTGAATACATGAGAAATCCAACAAGCTGCAGGTTTATTTCAGGTTGTCCTAGTGTGGCAGGCAGATGTATTTATACGCCAGGCTCTACTTTGGTACAGATTTAGAGCCAGCAAACAGTCTCCCAGCTACTCTATAAACACATTCCACATTAAAAACACTTCATAAGAGACGCAGGTGGTGGGTTTGACTGACTCTTTCACTCTACTCCCTTGTAAAATGACTGGTTCTGTGATGACAAACTGAAATATACTGGACTGGTTTTCTTTATACACTAGTAGCAGCAGTGCCTTGGCTTTGACAAGGATGCTCCGTACTGATCAATACCTGTGGACGTTATATCCCACCAGTATCCAGAAAAACTATTCACTACTCCCACACATCTTATACTGGCCTCCATAATATCGATCCACCACCTAGCAGAGCTCCTGTGCAGAAAACACTCCAACTTCAATTTCCGCTCAACGGTGTGGGCCTAAAACTGTTTTTTTTGTGGATGACTGAAGGTTATTTGCAAGTGCACAGTAAGTGAAAAGGAGAAACAGGTGCCTTAATTGGGGCACACAGACCACTTTGTCCATACTACCAGAGGAGAAACCAAATCCATAGGAGCATGCCTTACTGTTTAATTATCAGTCTGATGGGCAGTGTGTTAACACTGTGAGAGAATTGAGAATGCAAACAGCACTTGCCATAACCCCATAAAAATAATCGACATCACTGAATATGACAAAGTTAATCATTTCATTCTCATTTCAAGGGTAGAGGAAAAATCAGCAAACAGGAAAAACGCAACGTCTTCACTACGTTCTTATGGGCCTCTAGAGAAGTTACGTTCACTATGGTAATTGACTAAAGGAGAGATGCGTAGTGTTTAGGCAGGCTGCTTGTGCCAGAGGACAGCTTATGTTATGTGCCGCACTCTGGCAGCAGGCTGGGCTCCCCTGTGTCTTCCCCTCTCTCCCTCTGTCTCTCTCTCCCTCATCTCCTCTGTGTTGTCTCTTCTAGCATTTTCTGTACACAATGTGCCATTGTGCTGGACTCAATACTGAAGTGAGTGCAGGCTTGTTAGCCCATGCTCGAGATCCCCATATTGCATCACTACCTGGGGCAGCTGTGGGTTCAGGAGGTAAGGCCACCGGCCTGTCCTTGACATTGGTTAGTGTCTGGGTGAGTCCCTTGAAGCCAACGGGAGTTTGAAACAACACGCATAGAGGTACATGAATAGTAATAATCAAACAAACGATGAACAGATGTTAAGATTATATAAACAGCAGTTTATTACAACACTCAGACGTCAGTTGTGTTTATTACTGTACAACTACGACATCTTAAGACACCTCATATACTAAAACATTGAAAATCTGAGATTCTATAGACAAAAGCTGGGTTAGGTTAACTCAAGATTGACAGTCAAATATTTTCCATACTGAACTGTAAAAGTTGAACGTAAAAACATAAATGAGGGTAACAATTACAACAGCCTTCATCACCAAATGAAACAAGCCATATTCCCAAGGCAAGCAGTCTTGTTAATGGAACACTACCCCGGTCCTCATTGGAATGACTGGCTAAATATAACACAGAAATAAATCGGAGAGGAGCTGCTTCTGTATCACACTGATCTAGATTTCACTTTTACACTTTTCACAGCTAACCCAAAAGTGTTTTCTTCCTAAAGCAGGCATGCCCTCATTCAAATCCGGCCTACCGGTGATTCCATTGAGGCTATGCAGTGTGAATGACACTACTGTTTAAAAAATAACAAGCCTCTCTTCCCAGCCTTTGACCTATTAAAAAGCTCAGTCACATCTGACATTATGTATTTTATCTGAATGGTCAGTGTCCCCGTTATTTAAAACAAAGCAATTACACAGAGGGAATGTAATATCACCAACGTGCAATCATTGGACAATAAATTAGACGAGGTACGATCACGAATATCCTACCAAAAGTACATAAAAAAAACTGTAATATATCTTATGTTTCACGGAATCGTGGCTGAATGATGACATGGATATTCAGCTAGCGGGATACACGCTGCACCGGCATGTTAGAACAGCACACTCCGGTAAGACGGGGGGGGGGGGGGGGGGGGGGGGGGGCGGTCTGTGCATATTTGTAAACAACAGCTGGTGTACGAAATCTAAGGAAGTCTCTAGATTTTGCTCGCCTGAAGTAGAGTATCATGTGATAAAATGCAGACAACACTATTTGCCAAGAGAGTTTTCAGCTATACTTTTCGTGGCTGTTTATTTACCACCACAGACAGATGCTGGCACTAAGACCGCACTCAGTCAGCTGTATAAGGAAATAAGTCAACAGGAAACCGCTCACCCAGAGGCGGCGCTCCAAGTGGCCGGAGACTTTAATGCAGGGAAACTTAAATCAGTTCTACCTAATTTCTATCATGTTAAATGTGCAAACAAAGGGGGAAAAAAATTCTAGATCACCTGTACTCCACACACAGAGACGTGTACAAAGCTCTCCCTCGCCCTCCATTTGGTAAATCCCACCACAATTCCATCCTCCTGATTCCTGCTTACAAGCAAAAATTAAAGCAGGAAGAACCAGTGACTCGGTCTATAAAAAAAAGTGGTCAGATGAAGCAGATGTTAAACTACAGGACTGTTTTGCTAGCACAGACAAGAACATGTTCCGGGATTCTTCCGATGGCATTGGAGGAGTAAACCACATCAGTCACTGGCTTTACCAATAAGTGTATCAAGGATGTTGTCCCCACAGTGAGTGTACGTACATACCCCAACCAGAAGCCATGGATTACAAGCAGTATTCGCACTGAGCTAAAGGGTAGAGCTGCCGCTTTCAAGGTGCGGGACTCTAACCTGGAAGCTTAAATCATTTCTATGAGCTAAATCACTTCTATGCTCGCTTTCCAGGCAAGCAACACTGAGGCATGCATGAGAGCATCAGCTGTTCCGGATGACTGTGTGATCACGCTCTCCACAGCCGACGTGAGTAAGACCTTTAAACAGGTCAACATTCACAAGGCTGCGGGGCCAGACAGATTACCAGGACGTGTGCTCCGGGCATGTGCTGACCAACTAGCAGGTGTCTTCACTGACATAGTCAACATGTTCCTGATTGAGTCTGTATTACCAACATGTTTCAAGCAGACCACCATAGTCCCTGTGCCCAAGAACACGAAGGCAACCTGCCTAAATAACTACAGACCCGTAGCACTCACGTCCGTAGCCATTAAGTGCTTTGAAAGGCTGGTAACGGCTCACATCAACACCATTATCCCAGAAACCCTAGACCCACTCCAATTTGCATACCACCCAAACAGATCCACAGATGATGCAATCTCTATTGCACTCCACACTGCCCTTTCCCACCTGGACAAAAGGAACAGCTACGTGAGAATGTTATTCATTGAGTACAGCTCAGCGTTCAACACCATAGTACCCTCAAAGCTCCTCAATAAGCTAAGGATCCTGGGACGAAACACCTCCCTCTGCAACTGGATCCTAGACTTCCTGACGGGCCGCCCCCAGGTGGTGAAGGTAGGAAGCAACACATCTGCCACGCTGATCCTCAACACTGGAGCCACTCAGGGGTGCGTGCTCAGTCCCCTCCTGTACTCCCTGTTCACCCACGACTGCATGGCCAGGCACAACTCCAACACCATCATTGAGTTTGTAGACAACAGTGGTAGGCCTGATCACCGACAAAGAAGAGACAGCCTATAGGGAGGAGGTCAGAGACCTGGCCGGGTGATGCCAGGATAACAACCTCTCCCTCAGCGTAACCAAGACGAAGGAGATGATTGTGGACTACAGGAAAAAGAGGACCGAGCACGCACCCATTCTCATCGACAGGGCTGTAGTTGAGCAGGTTGAGAGCTTCAAGTTCCTTGGTGTCCACATCACCAACAAACTAGAATGGCCCAAACACACCAAGACAGTCGTGAAGAGGGCACGACAAACCCTATTCCCCCTCTGGAAACTAAAAAGATTTGGCATGGGTCCTCAGATCCCCAAAAGGCTCTACAGCTGCAACGTCAAGAGCATCCGGACAGGTTGCATCACTGCCTGGTATGGCCTCCGACCGCAAGGCACTACAGAGGGTTGTACGTACAGCCCAGTACATCACTGGGGCTAAGCTGCCTGCCATCCAGGACCTCTATACCAGGCGGTGTCAGAAGAAGGCCCTAAAAATTGTCAAAGACCCCAGCCACCCCAGTCATAGACTGTTCTCTCTACAACCGCATGGCAAGCAGTACCAGAGTGCCAAATCTAGGACAAAAAAGGCATCTCAACAGTTTTTACCCCCCAAGCTATAAGACTCCTGAATAGGTAATCAAATGGCTACCCGGACTATTTGCATTGTGTGTGTCTGTCTGTGTCCCCGACCCCTCTTTTTACTCTGCTGCTACTCTGTTTATCATATATGCATAGTCACTTTAACTATACATTCATGTACATACTACCTCAATTGGCCCGACCAACCAGTGCCCCCGCACATTGGCTAACCGGGTTTCCTGCATTGTGTCCCACCACCCACCACCCCCTGTTTTACGCTACTGCTACTCTGTTTATCATATATGCATAGTCACTTTAACCATATCTACATGTACATACTACCTCAATCAGCCCGACTAACTGGTGCCTGTATATAGCCTCGCTACTGTCATAGCCTCGCTACTGTTATTTATTTTTCACTGTTGCTTTTACTTCTTTACTTACCTATTGTTCACCTAATACCTTTTTTGCACTGTTGGTTAGAGCCTGTAAGTAAGCATTTCACTATTTCACGCTGTTGTATTCAGCGCACGTGACAAATAAACTTTGATATCATATCTTGCTTAATGATTATCAGCTTAATATTAGCATAATACGAATAATCAGTTAACTAAAGATACATTAAACAATGAATAAGTAATCTCCTCTTTTAATTGGATAAGAAACAAGGCCCACAAGTCAAATGGAGGACATTTGAATGATCGACTGATTCGATTCAGATTCTACTGCACATGATTATCTCTCTGGCCCTCCTGTAATACTGTGAGGGACAAGGAACCATTTGGTCATGTTTAGTTATTGACAACCAGAAACTGACCCAAATTCATCTTCTGCTTTGATCCTAACCCCTCCAAACGAGACACACCGGTTGGAGAGGTTGATGTTAAGTGCTCCACCTAAATCTATGTACTTCTCTTATATAAGTGGTCAGGGTGGACCCTAGCATGGAATCTTTCACAGATGCTTCCAATAAAAGGGACATTTTGTTCTTCCCTTTGACACGCTTGGTACATGAATACACCTGTTCTGAAAAAGTCACATTCATAGCTTGTCATGTTCCTCAACACCAGAAAATGTGGCAATATTCAATCAGTTATATCAGACAGTGATCTGCAAACAAACAAGTTAAAAATGTATATTAAATAAAGGGTCATTATAAACCATGTCTTCTGCACTACATTGTTTGTGTGATGGTGAAAAGCCTTGGTTATTCTATATTTGCTGAATCAATAAATCATTGATCACAAAAAAAGCAAGCTCCTGCTGCTCCTTTGTCTCGGTCCATGTGATTGCAGTAAATTTGCTCGCTGAGACCAACTGTTGCCTGGCATATCAAACATTACTGTGAAGGGAGTGGTGAGAAGAGAAACCTCACCTAGTATTATCACTACTCCCTATGATCTGTCTCAAAGAATCGTTGGTGTTTTCCAACGGGTAAAAGTCTTAACGATTCACACAGAAGAAGATCGACAGTTCGACAGAGGCTGCATTTTTCTGTTGGCATAGATTTTTTTTCTCTCTAGTATTTTCAACTGAAGGCATGAGAGCCATTGGTTTCTTAGCAACAGAGACTGCAATGATGCAAGATCGAAGGGGAACGTGCAGTCCTACAGTACAGGTGAAGTCTAGTCGACTACACTAATGTCTCCTGTTGCAGCTCCTCAGGTTTTCTGCAACGGGGACATTAATAAGAGAGCTGAAACACAGGGTATGTCAAATGTGGATGCATCTAAAAATGGGGAGCTTGCTGAGAAAAAAATACAAATAGATGTTCATTGTTTTGGGGCATTGGACTTCGTCATAAGGAACACTAAAACAAATACAAAACTTGTCTTGCCTGGGGAAGAAAAATAACTGTCTTTCATTTCAGACTAATAATTTTTTTGTATAATTGAACAATCTAAAATGATCGTATTTTAGAGGGGAAATGTTTTTTCCTAATTTGTGTCACACACTCCAATCTGGCAGTGAACCAGAAAACTGCTCGTCCTCATTAAAACAAATATTCAGCATTTTTTAAGGGGGCAACATAAAAGACTCTAGTGTTACCATATCCAGCCATTGCATAAAGCCTCGCATTCATTGAGAAAATGATGTAATCATTTGCATCAGAACAAGTCGGTCCTATTCCTCAAAGCCTTAAAGGAGACTTTTATCTTAACACATCCATGACAAGTACTACAGGATCAACCCCATTCGCTGAAACAACACTGCGGTGTCAACCACGGTGAATGTCATGATGGTACGAGGCACAGGGCACAGGCTTCATCATGTACCCACATCAAGGGAACATATCTCATTCAGCACTAATGGCTCACGCCTGAGTAGAGCTGCTACTAACAAGTTTCTCAGAATCTATTAAAACACGCCTTGAGAAAAAGTGAGGTCATTGTCTGCCATTTAAAGACGGCATAGAGATCAGTGAAATGTTTGTAACTTGGAGGTTAAATCTGATGGAAACATGGTTCCAGTTGGTGAGAACACAGAGTACCTAATATTTAAAGGATGTTAACTGAACCTCTACTCAATAGTTATCAAACCCATACAACTGCATATACACTGGGTGTACAAAGGAACACCTTCCTAATATTGAGTTACACACACACACACGGTGTCGAACGCGTTCCACAGGGATGCTGGCCCATGTTGAGACCAACGCTTCCCACAGTTGTGTCAACTTGGCTGGATGTCCTTTGGGTGGTGGAGCATTCTTGATACACACAGGAAACTGTTGAGCCCAACAGCGTTGCAGTGCTTGACATAAACCGGTGCGTTTATCACCTACCACCATACCCCATTGAAATACATTTTTTTGTCTTGCCCATTCACCCTCGGAATGGCACACATACACAATCCATGTCTCAATTGTCCTGAGGCTTAAAAATCCTTCTTTAACCTGTCTCTTGAAGTGGCTTTAACAAGTGACATCAATAAGGGATCACAGCTTTCACCTGGTCAGTCTACGTCATGGAAAGAGCAGCTGTTCTTAATGTTTTGTATACTCAATATACAGTAAGCATCATTCTAGCAAGTCAGCATAATGGTACAGATATTGATTTCTGTGTATGTTAGACAACCCAACCTATTCTACCTGTTCCCTTGCTGCTCTGTTGATAAGTTTATACCTGTGAATAATAGTGTTGCTCCAATGCATTTATTATGTTAGAGCTCCCGAGTGGCGCAGCGGTCTAAGGCACTGCATCTCAGTGTAAGAGGCATCACTACAGTCCCTGGTTCAAATCCAGGTTGTATCACATCCGGCCGTGATTGGGAGTCCCATAGAGCGGCGCACAATTGGCCCAGCGTCGTCTAGGTTTGGTGGTCATTGTAAATAAGAATTTGTTCTTAACTGACCTGCCTAGTTAAATTTTAAAAAAATGTAACGTTACACTGTCTGAGACATGAGAATTCACTGTTGGTGGAAGTGAACCACTGGCTTTCACAAAGTCACACAATAGACCTACATCTTAGGTTTGTTCACAGTTCCTCTTATGACAACGACCTGTGTGGGTCATTTCACTACATAACGGCTCATGTTACAGGTACTATTACACCCCCCCACCCCCAACCCCACCCCCTCTGGTTTGAACTCTGACTACTTTTCCTTTCAGTCTCCTATGCAAGTAACAAAATACATTGGTAAACACTTGATGTTAGCACAAGACTTTGCCACCACTAAGAGCAGCTCTTTATCTTAAATCCTTAAACATGAGTGTGAGAATTAATCTCTAAATCCAAATGAGGATTTAAGTCAATGAGCCTAATTAAACCTTTGGAAATGGATAGAGTGGTGGTGGAAACGTGCATTACATCTAGGTGTCTCGCCAGAGCTGAAAGTGTGATGTACAGAATCTAAACCACTATGTCACAGGTGATGCTGAGTACAGTTTGAGTGGCATCTTTTAAGAAATAGGTGTTCTTCCTGTTAGGTTATCTGGGATACTGCTTGGTATTTCAGAGAAATAATGTGTGCTGCAGTGAGGCGTCTTTATGCAAATCTGTAGGCTACTGAACTCAGATTGCAATGTACAGCAAATCCATGCACGTTGTTGTTGTTACTATTCAGCTGTGAAGTACATCTCCCTGTGTAGGCCTACTGTGTCATAAGCACTACTAGTAGGGCATATTCTATGATGTGCCTATATAGAATAAGAAATGCACAAAGAAATGGTGGTTCAACACAGGAGCACTGAGAAAAGGTTTTCTATTCACCTCACATGACATTGGAAAGTTCAGGCATATGAAATATTAATTCATCTGCCTGTATCATAGATTACAGTAGGCTAGCCCTTGCATGAATGAATGAGTGCATTTGCAATGTTATTTCCTAAACTCCTCCTAGGAGGTTCCTGCGCTGAGCCCCCCAGAAAGTGACATTGTTGTCACCAAACAATGAGCTGTAGACTACCTCTATGGAGACCATGTTGCCATTGCCCATCAGAGGAGATGACCGACTTGGGGGTTACATTGCAAGTAGCCTACTGTGACAATTGCTGAGAACCACACTAGCTTTTATCCCTCCTACTCACCTTCAATAGAGATCACATGTTCTCGGATCTGGTTCTGCAGGGCCATGTCATCGATGCGTTCGATCAGGTCGTAGATTGAGTAAATGTTCGGGTGGACCGATTCAAACCGATGGATCTCAGCCCGGATGGCTGCCGAGTTGGACAAAACAAACTGCTGGTTGCCTTGTTGGCCGGCCTGGGACGCCTGTCCTGATACTGTCCCCGAACCGAACTGACCCTGCCCGGAGCCTCCGGATGATCCTGATCCGAACTGGGACGGGATGGACTGGGGTACTGGTACAGGAACGGGCGCTGGGACCGTGCCTGGGGTGGGCATGGCTGGTTGAGACTGCTGCGCGATTCCGGACACCGACCCCGATTGGAAATTCATCTTGGTTTGAACAAGTAAGTCTTTACAATAGGAAAACAAATGAATAGACCCCTATTCTAGGACTTAAAAACGATGTGATCAAAAGAAGTCCGCGGGAACTAGCTAGTTGTCTGAAAACGAGATTGCACAGACGCATCAATAGTTGGTCACCAATTGCAACAAAACGCGGTTCTTATTCATACTATCAAAACTTGAATGTGGTTCATTTTCCGTTATAAGCTATAGTGGGAGGATGGGCTACTACTGGGCGCTTTCGCTTTGGCCGTGTCCTGCCCTTTTCCGGAGATCACAAACCGCAATGCCTACCACTAGACACTCCTTTTCTGGGCTATTCGGTCCCTTTTAATGGTTTAATTAATCGAACGGTTTTCCTTGGCTGCTCTGTCAAACGCATACAATGGGCTCGGCTTCGGCAAGGCGCCTGGGTCCACTGCCTACTAAATGCGTTGTTTCTGCGTTGAAATGAACTCGCGTTGATTCCTCTTTGGTCCAAGTGGTCCCTGCCCAGCGCCCTCCTCCGCATTTTGTAACGTCACATATCACGTAATTGTACTTGAGATGGGGGAGGGAGTAATTCGATTGGATGATTATGTGGAGGAAGAATAAAGCAACATGCTCATCATTTTAATAACCTAGCCTATCTGACAGTTATGCAACCAAATCATTTGGATGATAAGAGAAAATAATTACTCAGATACGTTTTATGTAGGCTACTATATTGATGTATTCCCTTTTACCCCCTCCCCAATAGGAGACACACACCGCGGCCAGTTGCTCTGGTGTGTCTCCTCTCTTATGGTTTACCTAAAAAGCAACATTGAAGGGGGAGCTATTATCTGTGTCTCTTCAACATCCTTCATCATGTCACAATACCACCAGGGAAATCTTTTCAGCTTTATACCAAACAATCAACACTATTTTGACCTATACAATATACAACCGAATGTGACATTTTGCCAATTTCTGCTTTCATACATTGAGTTCAGACTATTCTCTGAGGGGGCCCCTTCCTCTGATTCTTATCCTCTGATTCTTTTCCTTCTATAAGGAAATGATGTGTGCAGTGTTTCAGTTAAAAAGCCTACAGAGCACCATTCAGCCAATTAGGTTGAAAAGTAGCCTTTCAAAATACATCATGGCCGATCTTCAAATAGACATGAACGTTATGAAGGAGACATAACTTCTGAATGCATCAATCAAATGTAAATATCACTTTTCTCAAACAAGTAACATAAATGTTATGCATTTCTCAACATAACCAAAGATATGCCATCACCATGGTAGGATAGTGAGGCATTAGTTATCCTTAGTTAGAAGTTACTCCAAGTGAAGAGAAAAAGCCATCTACTGGTCTGGCTGTACAACCGCCATTCTGCAGTGGTATTTACAATGACAGCCTACCCCAGCCAAAACCGGACGACGCTGGGTCAAATGTGCACAGCCTTATTTGACTCTCAATCACAGCCGGGTGTGATGCAGCCTGGATTCAGCCTGAACCAGGGACTGCAGTGACACCTCTTGTACTGAGATGCAGTGCCTTAGACCGCTGCACCACTTGGGAGACCCATAATGATAATACCCCATAATGACAAAGCAAAAACAGGTTTTCTGAAAATTTTGCAAAAAAACAACAACTGAAATATTACATTTACATAAGTATTCAGACCTTTTACTCAGTACTTTGTTGAAAAACTTTTGGGTATGATGCTACAAGCTTAGCACACCTGTATTTGGGGAGTTTCTCCCATTCTTCTCTGCAGATCCTCTCAAGCTCTGTCAGGTTGGATGGGGAGCATTGCTTCACAGCTATTTTAAGGTCTCGCCAGAGATGTTCAAACAGGTTCAAGTCCGGGCTCTGGCTGGGTCACTCAAGGGGATTCAGAGACTTGTCCCGAAGCCACTCCTGCGTTGTCTTGGCTGTGTGCTTAGGGTCATTGTCCTGTTGGAAGGTAAACCTTTGACCCAGTCTGAGGTCCTGAGCGCTCTGGAGCAGGTTTTCATCAAGGATCTCTCTGTTCTTTGCTCCATTAATCTTTCACTCGAAGCAGACTAGTCTCACAGTCTCTGCCGCTGAAAAACATCCTCACAGCATGATGCTGCCACCACCATGCTTCACCGTAGGGATGGTGCCAGGTTTCCTCCAGATGTGAAGCTTAGCATTCAGGTCAAAGTGTTCAATCTTGGTTTCATCACACCAGAGAACCTTGTTTCTCATTGTCTGAGTCCTTTAGGTGCCTTTTGGCAAACTCCAAGCGGGCTTTCATGTGCCTTTTACTGAGGAGTGGCTTCTGTCTGGCCACTCTACCATAAAGGCCTGATTGGTGGAGTGCTGCAGAGATGGTTGTCCTTCTGGAAAGTTCTCCCATCTCCACAGAGGAACTCTGGAGCTCTGTCAGAGTGACCATCAGGTTCTTGGTCACCTCCTTGACCAAGGCCCTTCTCCCCCGATTGCTCAGCGGCCAGCTCTAGGAAGAGTTTGGTGGTTCCATTTAAGAATGATGGAGGCCACTGTGTTCTTGGGGACCTTGTATGCTGCAGACATTTTTTGGTACCCTTCCCCAGATCTGTGCCTCGACACAATCCTGTCTTGGAGCTCTACGGACAATTCCTTCAACCTCATGGCTTGGTTTTTGCTCTGACAACAGTGGGACCTTATGTAGACAGGTGTGTGCCTTTCCAAATCATGTTCAGTCAATTGAATTTACCACAGGTGGACCCCAATCAAGTTGTAGAAACATCAAGGATGATCAATGGAAACAGGATGCACCTGAACTCAATTTCGAATCTTATAGCAAAGGGTCTGAATAGTTAGGTAAATAAGGTATTTCAGATTTTTATTTGAAAACATTTCTAAAAACCTGTTTTTGCTTTGTCATTATGCAGTATTAGTTTTTTATTTATTTAATCCATTTCAGAATAAGGCTGTAACGTAAAAAAATGTGGAAAAAGGGAAGGGGTCTGAATACTTTCCGAATGTACTGTACATTAATAGTGAATAATGTGTACTGAAACATTGGTATTCATCTTGGCTTGCCACTCTTAAGAATACAAATTTGAGCCGGGTGGTTTATAAATGTTGCATTGCCTCAAGAGTGAATTTCAATGGCACAATGTAAAACTGAGCATTCAGATGATCAAGGCAACTTTTTCACATCGATCCCCAAGAGAAGTACATTCTTGCCTTTAGAAACAGAATAGAAAGAGCTATTAAAAAGGGCTGGTTTGTAGTAAATGGTACCTATATCAATAGAATGTGCATATGCCCCTCTAATATATATTGGTAGGTTATCCTACACAGAAAAAAATGATTCTAAAAGGGTTATTTGCAGAGGGGTATGAAAAACCCTTAATAATAAAAAACCCTTCTTGCCTTCCAAAGAATCATAAAATATATTTTAGATTCTTCAAAGTAGCCACCCTTTGCCTTGATGACAGCTTAGCACACTCTTGGCAATCTCTCAACCAGCTTCATGAGGAATGCTTCTCCAACAGTCTTGAAGGAGTTCCCACATATGCTGAGCAATTGTTGGCTGCTTTTCCTTCACTCTGCAGTCTAACTCATCCCAAACCATCTCAATTGGGTTGAGGTCGGATGATTGTGGATGCCCGGTCATCTGATGTAGCACTCATCACGCTCCTTCTTGGTCAAATTGGGTCATTGTCCTGTTAAAAACAATTGATAGTCCCACTAACTGCAAACCAGATGGGATGGCGTATCGCTGCAGAATGCTGTGGTAGCCATGCTGGTTAAGTGTGCCTTGAATTCTAACAGACAGTGTTACCAGCAGACAGTGTCATTTACAAAGCACCCCCACACCATCACACCTCCTCCTCCAAGCATCACGGTGGGAACCACACATGCGGAGATCATCCGTTCACCTACTCTGCGTCTCACAAAGACACGGCGGTTGGAACCAAAAATGTCCAACTTGGACTCATCAGACCAAAGGACAGATTTCCACCGGTCTAATGTCCATTGCCCGTGTTTCTTGGCCCAAGCAAGTATCTTCTTATTATTGGTGTCCTTTAGTAGTGGTTTCTTTGCAGAAATTCGACCATGAAGGCCTGAGTCACACAGTCTCCTCTGAACAGTTGATGTTGAGGTGTGTCTATTACTTGAACTCTGTGAAGCATTTTTATGGGCTGCAAATTCTGAGGCTGGTAACTCTAATGAACTTATCCTCTGCAGCAGAGGTAACTCTGGGTCTTCCTTTCCTGTGGCGGTCCTCATAAGAGCCAGTTTCATCATAGCGCTTGATGGTTTTTGAGACTGCACTTGAAGAAACTTTCAAAGTACTTGAAATGTTCCATATTGACTGACCTTCATGTCTTAAAGTAATGATGGACTGTTGTTTCTCTTTGCTTATTTGAGCTGTTCTTGCCATAATATGGACTTGGTCTTTTACCAAATAGGGCTATCTTCTGGATAGCAACCCTACCTTGTCACAACACAACTGATTGGCTCAAACGCATTAAGAAGGAAAGAAATTCCACAAATTAACTTAACAAGGCACACCTGTTAATTGAAATGTATTCCAGGTAACTACCTCATGAAGCTGGTCGAAAGAATGCCAAAAGTATGCAGATGTCATCAAGGCAAAGGGTGGCTACTTTGAAGAATCTCAAATATATTTTGATTTGTTTAACACTTTTTTGGTTACTATATGATTCCATATGTGTTATTTCATAGTTTGTCTTCACTGTTACTCTGCAATGTAGAAAATAGTAAAAGTAAATAAAAACCATTGAATGAGTAGGTGTGTCCAAACTTTTGACTGGTGCACTAGCTATCACAAAAGCACAACATTTTATTGCTATAGTGCAGTGTATTGTACAATATATACAGTACAGTGATTTGACTACTCATCCTGGTACAACACATTTAGTTTACATCCAATAAATAGAAGAAAAACAATCAGTCTAGATGTAATTTGAGATCCTCATTTTTGCAGAGCTCAAATCCCTGAGCTCAATATTCATCCATTGCCGAATAATGCTGATGATGCGGCCACTGATTATACAGAAGGACTTTCAGATTATGCAAATTAACAATTCTCTCATTTTATTTAAGAACATTGCGCTCTTGCTTCTCAGCATTTTCCACCACCAGTTGTACTAAACATAAAAAGAGCTGTGGTTTGGAGAAATGTCTCCAAACAATTCCATTGTTTATCAAGACATTCAGATAGAGGCCCTCTGACTGGACCATAGGCTATTCAATCAAACCCAGATACCAGGTTTCCTGGAAAATTAAAATGATGATTATGCTTACACTGAAAGCATAGTTAAAGGCCCAGTGCAGTCAAAACAAATCTGTTTATATATATATATATATATATATATATATATATATATATATATATATATATATATTTCCACTCTATGAGGTTTGAATAATAATGTTAAAATTGTGAAAATGTAGATAATCTTTTCAAACAGCTCTTACAAAAAAAAAGTACCTGCCTATTTTGGTTGGATGGAGTTTTTGCCTGCCTGGTGACATCCCCAGGTGGTAAATTAGTCAATAGACCAATAAGAAAGACCATTCCAAACTGCTCAATCTTTCAGTTTTCCCCTCCCCACTCAGACCACTTCCAGACAGTCCTTGTAACATTCTTGCTTGAGAAATGTGTGTTCGCCTTTAAGCTATTTTTGTTTATTTTTGATAATTTTATTTGAAAACAATCACAGTAAGGTACTTAATATTACCCAGAAATTATTTGATAAAAACGGCTGCATTGAACCCTTAAGATTTTAGGTTCAAGTGTGTATAAATTCACATTCATTATTGATTTTTGTTAGGAGACCTGGTTTCTAAGCATGATGGTGCTAACCATCATGCTAGTTACAGCTAAAGGTTTGGGTATGAGGATAAGAGACATGCACATTTTTACAATATATCAATGGAAAAGTATGTAAAACCCATTATAGCCGTAGGAGAGCCAAAAGAAGAGCCAGACGGTGTGGTATTCACTGCCTTCTGCCACCATCTGGTGACCAAATCTGGAACACTCTCAACCACATTCTTATCCAAACTCATCATTATGCTCACTAGCCATGATTTGGAAACCATAGTGTTGTCAGTATTTCTGATCTGACTGGTTCTGAGGTACATTTGTCATAAGGATGGAAGAGAAAGGGGTTCCTTAATTGTAGCGCATATGAGTGTATATATACAGATTTTTTAGATATAATGTTTAACCCCATATACAAGCAAAATACTGTCAAAAGTGAAATAACACGTTATGCAGTGCATCTGATCTATAAACTGTGACATGACTGATTAAGATTTATCCGTTAATCGGCACATCCCTAATCAGCATGTTTCTGTACATATCACACATAAACCATGCAGCCCTTTCCTCTTGTACCCATTTATAGCCTGAGGACAGATGGCTTTATTGGCACCACTATTATGGAGCGTGATCTATTCCAACAAATGAGGGATGAGTACACAGTCTGCAGGGTTTTCCTTTCTGGTGTTGGCCAACAACCATAACCAGCTTTCAGGATAACAACAGTCCAAACTTCCTTCCACCCACCCACTCTCTGACTGGGGCGTGATCTGGTAACATGGTGATATGGTGTCTATGAATGCTATGTATGCATATTACAATGCATCATATTCCATTATCTCCGATTTTATATTTAGGCCACGTATTAAGAGATTTTGCTGAAAATTACAATCAGAATCCTATGGTTAAGCCAGTGTTAAGCGTTTTGTGTTGGTATGTGCTTGGCATTTTTACGGCAGTCTACTTAAAAAACACAAACACACATGCACACACAGTACATTTTAATATTTATAGATGGAGTTTGTTCCCAATTTCACCTACCTTGGTCTTAATGGTCTTTATGGACTCAGTAGATGAAGTGTCTCTCTACTCAACTGACTGCTTCTTCCTCTTCCTCCCAGTGCTGCGGGGAGCCTATGGAAGCATGCTCCAGGACACTGAGTTGACGTGAATACAGGATCATCAGCAGGGAAAGTGTGGAAAAAGTACCCAATTGTCATACTTGAGTAAATGTAAAGATACCTTAATAGAAAGTTACTCAAGTAAAAGTGAGTCACCCAGTAAAATACTACTTGAGTAAAAGTCTAAAAGTATTTTGTTTTAAATATATTGAAGTATGAAAAGGAAGGGCTTCCTGAGTGGCGCAGCAGTCTACGGCACTGCATCGCAGTGCTTGAGGCATCACTACAGACCCGAGTTCGATCCCAGGCTGTGTCACAGCTGGCTGTGACCGGGAGACCCATGAGGCGGCCACAATTGGCCCAGCCCCTCCCGGGTTAGGGGAGGGTTTGGCCGGCCGGGATTTCCTTGTCCCATCGTACTCTAGTGACTCCATGTGGCGGGCCGGGTGCCTGCAAGCTGACTACGGGCGCCTGCAAGCTGACTACGGTCGTCAGCTGGATGGTGTTTCCTCCGACACATTGGTGCGGCTGGCTTTCAGGTTAAGTGAGCAGTGTGTCAAGAAGCTCTCAAACTTTGCTTCTCCAGAGTCTGTAGGGAAGTTGTAGCGATGGGACAAGACTGTAACTACCAATTGTAAAATCTTTTCAAATTGCTTATATTAAGCAAACCAAACGGCACAATTTTATTAAAAGTAAAAGTATAAATAATTTCAAATTGCTTATACTAAGCAAACGGCACGATTTTGTATTTATTTTTTACAGATAGCCAGGGGCACACTTCAACACGCAGACGTCATATACAAATGAAGCATTTTCCCATCCTGCTAAGCATTCTAAATGTAATGTGTACTTTTGGGTGTCAGGATAAATGTATAGAGTAAAAGGTACATTATTTTCTTTAGGAATGTAGTGAAGTAAAAGTAAAAGTTGTGAAAAATTAAATAGTAAAGTACAGATACCCCAAAAACTACTTAAGTAGTACTTTAAAGTATTTTTACTTAAGTACTTTACACAACTGAGCAGGGGTTCATGGGAGCAGAACAGAAAGCCTGGAGGAGCAATACATATGAAATCTCCCTGAATGATTGATCTTCATTGTTCCCCCTGTAGGAATGGAGACTAATTCTTCATCTTCAAAATTACTTTAGTCGCTGTTTAAAAGATCTTCCAAACTTGGGTGTTAAATGTTTAATGTTCTCCGGTCTCCCAGCCATTAATAGGGAGTTTGAATTGCAACCTTTTATTGATTCAGTGGGGAACTCTCATTTCTGGCAATACCCATAAAGCCTCAAGGAGCACCATACTGTACCCCAGTTTAATGGAATGGGTGGGGAGAAGTTCCCAACTGACTTCTATGAATTTGCATGAGGCGATGGTGCAACAAACATAGACCAGGGTCCAATATTTTGGTTCAAACATCTAGTAATTACATACATAGGTAAATTATAATTAACAATCTTTTTTTGGTGTAGATGTTTTGATATATCTGCTGGATATTCAGAAAATTACACCAAGCTCTGAGAAGCTATTGTAGAATAATAAATAAATAAATAAATCCATATATATATATATATATATATATATATATATATATATATATATATATATATATATATATATATATAAAAGTATGTGGACACCCCTTCAAATTAGTGGATGCGGCTATTTCGGCCACACCCGTTTCTGACAGGTGTATAGAATTGAGCACACAGCCATGTAATCTCAATAAACAAACACATTGGCAGTAGAATGGCCTTGCTGAAGAGCTCAGTGACTTTCAATGTGGCACCGTCATAGGATGCAACCTGTCCAACAAGTCAGTTCGTCCCGGTCAACTGTAAGTGCTGTTATTGTGAAGTGGAAATGTCATGAAGCAACAACGGTTCAGCCGTGAAGTGGTAGGCAACACAAGCTTACAGAACGGGCACGCCGAGTGCTGAAGCATGTAGCACCTAAAAATGGTCTGTCCTCGGTTGCAACACTCACTGCCGAGTTCCAAACTGCCTCTGGAAGCAACGTCACGACAATAACTGTTCGTCAGGAGCTTCCTGAAATGGGTTTCCATGGCTGAGCAGCCGCAAACAAGCCTAAGATCACCACGCGCAATGCCAAGCGCCAGCTAGAGTAATGTAAGCTTGGCACCATTGGAGCATTGGAAACGCTTTCTCTAGAGTGATGAATCACACTTCACTATCTGGCAGTCCGACTGATAAATCTGGGTTTGGTGGATGCCAGGAGAACGCTACCTGTCTGAATACATAGTGCCACTTGTAAAGTTTGGTTGAGGAGGAATAATGGTCTGGGGCTGTTTTTCATGGTGTGGGCTAGGCCCCTTAGTTCCAGTAAAGGGAAATCATAACACTGCAGCATACAATGACATTGTAGATGATTCTGTGCTTCCAACTCCATATTATTGCCCATGATTTTTTGAATGAGATGTTTGACGAGCAGGTGTCTACATACTTTTGGTAATGTAATGTAAATCAGACAGTGATACCAGCTTTCTGATATATAGTCTGAAAAAAAGCACTGCAACAGTGATACCAGCTTTCTGATATATAGTCTGAAATAAGGACTGCAAAGACTTGGAAAGATTCCTTACAAGCCAGAATGTTGAATAAAGACAAAACAGTGACAAAATATACACAGGAAAGTATTATTTATCCAACTTTTTAGTGGCTCAGTAAAATCATCTGGAAAATACGCAAAACCATGTAAACTCCTACAAAAATGTGGTTAGTATGCATGCATCGCGTGCATGTATACTGAACAAAAATATAAACGCAACATGTGTTGCTCCCATTTTTCAAGAGCTGAAATAAAAGATCCCAGAAATGTTCCATACGCGCAAAAAGCTTATTTCTCTCAAATGTTGTGTCCAAATTTGTTTTCATCCCTGTCAGTGAACGTTTCTCCTTTGCCAAAATAATCCATCCACCTGACAGGTGTGGCATATCAAGACGCTGATTAAACAGCATGATCATTACACAGGTGCACCTTGTTCTGGGGACTATAAAAAGCCACTCTAAAATGTGCAGTTTTGTCACACAAAGCAATGCCACAAATATTTCAAGTTTTGAGGGAGTGTGCATTTGGCATGATGTCTGCAGGAATGTCCAACAGAGCTGTTGCCAAAGAATTTAATCTTAATTTCTCTACCACAAGCCTCCTCCAATTTCGTTTTAAAAAATTTGGCAGTACATCCAACCGGCCTCACACCAGCAGACCATGCCATGTGTAACCATGCCAGCCCAGGACCTCCAGATCTGGCTTCTTCACCTGCGGGATCGTCTAAGGAGGGGGAGGGGTGCTGAGGAGTATTTCTGTTTGTAATAAAGTCCTTTTGTGGGGAAAAGCCCATTCTAATTGGCTGGGCCTGGCTCCCCAGTCAGTGGACCTGGCTCCCAAGTGGGTGGGCCTATGCCCTCCCAAGCCCACCCATGGCTACGCCCCTTCCCAGTCATGTGAAATCAACAGATAAGGGCCTAATGAATTTATTTCAATTGACTGATTTCCTTCTATGAACTGTAACTCAGTAAAATCTTTTAAATTGCATATATATTTTTGTTCAGTCTTGTGCACGTGCCTTAGGTGATGAGCAAACAAATCGTGATAGCCACACACAGAGACCCACGTTTTGAAGTCGGTTTAATAAAACTCCCATGTGAACATTTTTCTAAAATTTCCACCAGGATAAGGAGGAAATCAGTGGACAACAGGTAAAGTTCAAATTAAGTTTATTCAACATTCTGGCCTATAAAAGGACAGTATTGAATTTTTTTAATCTAAAAGGTAGAGAGACGAGAGTGGACCAGTCCACACACGGATTCGTCGAGGCTATTGTAGAATAAATATTGCTTAGCCTACAATAGACTACTATTGTGTAACTGATTCAATATTGTGACATATGTATTATTACTAACCCCAGGGTCTATGCCCATTTGTAGGGAAACAGTGAAGCAGATATAAAAGAACAAACAACGTTTATTAAAGGATTGGGGTTTAAGTTTGCTTGTAGTGAATAGGTAACTGTATAAACCGTGGACAAGCAGGAGTGGAGTAGGCTACTCAAGATGTTCTCAGTTCTACTTCTGCTGGAGGGTTTAATCACAGCATAGTCACGAAGTGTGGAGATGCCTTCAATCGTGTAGGCAACACCTAGCACATTTACATAGAAAAAACCTAAACGTCCCTTGTCTGTCACGAATGTTGAATAAAATTATATTTTAACTTACTCTGCTGATTGTCCCTGGTGTTGGTCCTACAGCTGGTCGAAATTTGAGACAAAATATCCACAGGAAAGTATTATTAAACCAACTTCAAAACATGGGTCTATGTGTGTGGCAATCAAGATGTGTGTAACGTCTGCTTCCAACTCATACTCTCAAACACGTATATCCCCTGAATGCAGAGCACTTTCCAGCTCACACTCTCAAACACATTGATTCCCTGAACGCAGCTCACTCTCCAGATCCCAATCACCTGAATTCTGATCACCTGTATGCCATTTACACACACTATTTAGTTCAGTTCTTTGCACCCCCATCATTGTGAGGTATTGTTTGTTTTGATACACATTTCTATTTGGAGCGTTGGGTTCCCTCCCCTCATCAGCCTCTTGCCTGATCTCCTGGACTATGTCATTAGCCTTCTACGTGCCTGTACTGTTGCCTTTTTGGACCCCTGTGTATGACCTTCTGCCTGCCCCTGGACCCAGCTACCTGCCTCCTCCTGTGGTCCTTTATAAATAAACACCTGCTGCGCCCTGCGCTTGAAACCAGCTCTCTGTCTACCATCTTATTCATTACAATGTGTTCATGACCGAAGGCACGTGCACAAGACGGAAGTACATGCACACGATGCATGCATACTAACAGGCGTTTACATGTTTTTGCGCATGTCCCAGGTGATAGAAATGTTAACTTCAGTACAGGCACTGTAAAAAGTCAGGTAAACAATACTTTCCTGTGGCCATTTTTGTCGCATTTTGAGCAGCTGAAGGACCAACCGCACAGACAACCAGTAGAGTAAGTTCAAATGGAATTTTATTCAACATTCTAGCTTGTAATTGCTTAATCCAAGATGGCGTAGCAGTCAGACGTCTTTGTCCTTCGTCTTGTAGTGTCCCATGTATATACACTGCTCAAAAAAATAAAGGGAACACTTAAACAACACAATGTAACTCCAAGTCAATCACACTTCTGTGAAATCAAACTGTCCACTTAGGAAGCAACACTGATTGACAATAAATTTCACATGCTGTTGTGCAAATGGAATAGACAACAGGTGGAAATTATAGGCAATAAGCAAGACACCCCCAATAAAGGAGTGGTTCTGCAGGTGGTGACCACAGACCACTTCTCAGTTCCTATGCTTCCTGGCTGATGTGTTGGTCACTTTTGAATGCTGGCGATGCTTTCACTCTAGTGGTAGCATGATACAACCCACACAAGTGGCTCAGGTCGTGCAGCTCACCCAGGATGGCACATCAATGCGAGCAGTGGCAAGAAGGTTTGCTGTGTCTGTCAGCGTAGTGTCCAGAGCATGGAGGCGCTACCAGGAGACAGGCCAGTACATCAGGAGACGTGGAGGAGGCCGTAAAAGGGCAACAACCCAGCAGCAGGACCGCTACCTCCGCCTTTGTGCAAGGAGGAGCAGGAGGAGCACTGCCAGAGCCCTGCAAAATGACCTCCAGCAGGCCACAAATGTGCATGTGTCTGCTCAAACGGTCAGAAACAGACTCCATGAAGGTGGTATGAGGGCCTGACGTCCACAGGTGGGGGTTGTGCTTACTGCCCAACACCGTGCAGGACTTTTGGCATTTGCCAGAGAACACCAAGATTGGCAAATTCGCCACTGGTGCCCTGTGCTCTTCACAGATGAAAGCAGGTTCACACTGAGCACATGACAGACGTGACTGAGTCTGGTGACACCGTGGAGAATGTTCTGCTGCCTGCAACATCCTCCAGCATGACCGGTTTGGCGGTGGGTCAGTCATGGTGTGGGGTGGCATTTCTTTGGGGGGCCGCACAGCCCTCCATGTGCTCGCTAGAGGTAGCCTGACTGCCATTAGGTACCGAGATGAGATCCTCAGACCCCTTGTGAGACCATATGCTGGTGCAGTTGACCCATGGTTCCTCCTAATGCAAGACAATGCTAGACCTCATGTGGCTGGAGTGTGTCAGCAGTTCCTGCGAGAGGAAGGCATTGATGCTATGGACTGGCCCGCCCGTTCCCCAGACCTGAATCCAATTGAGCACATCTGGGACATCATGTCTCGCTCCATCCACCAACGCCACGTTGCACCACAGACTGTCCAGGAGTTGGCGGATGCTTTAGTCCAGGTCTGGGAGGATATCCCTCAGGAGACCATCCGCCACCTCATCAGGAGCATGCCCAGGCGTTGTAGGGAGGTCATACAGGCACGTGGAGGCCACACACACTACTGAGCCTCATTTTGACTTGTTTTAAGGACATTACATCAAAGTTGGATCAGCCTGTAGTGTGGTTTTCCACTTTCATTTTGAGTGTGACTCCAAATCCAGACCTCCATGGGTTGATAAATTGGATTTCCATTGATTATTTGTGTGTGATTTTGTTGTCAGCACATTCAACTATGTAAAGAAAAAAGTATTTAATAAGATTATTTCTTTCATTCAGATCTAGGATGTGTTGTTAAAGTGTTCCCTTTATTTTTTTGAGCAGTATATAAACGGAATAAATGCATCTGATTTCCAATAAATGACTGTTGGAGTAGTCTTGATAAGAGAGCACTGACCTTTCTCAACTGCATCTGGTTGGGTGTTACAAAGCACAGCTTGTATACTAGATTTACATTTACATTTAAGTCATTTAGCAGACGCTCTTATCCAGAGCGACTTACAAATTGGTGCATTCACCTTATGATATCCAGTGGAACAACCACTTTACAATAGTGCATCTAAATCTTTTTTTGGGGGGGGGGGGTTAGAAGGATTACTTTATCCTATCCCAGGTATTCCTTAAAGAGGTGGGGTTTCAGGTGTCTCCGGAAGGTGGTGATTGACTCCGCTGTCTTGGCGTTGTGAGGGAGCTTGTTCCACCATTGGGGTGCCAGAGCAGCGAACAGTTTTGACTGGGCTGAGCGGGAACTGTGCTTCCTCAGAGGTAGGGAGGCGAGCAGGCCAGAGGTGGATGAACACAGTGCCCTTGTTTGGGTGTAGGGCCTGATCAGAGCCTGAAGGTACGGAGGTGCCGTTCCCCTCACAGCTCAGATAACAATGAAATAAAGATCCGCGGTAATGAGAGGAGAGGAAGGGCAACCCCACAATCGACAGCAAGGACCCGTTTTACTGCCGATGCGGAGCCCCATCGGGCCTTCACGACTGGACTACCGACGTTATATGCCCGAGGGAGTAATCCAACTGGCCCCTCCGTCGCGACGTAACCTGAACGCCCATCTGCGGTCCGCTAATCGTTAGCTATCTTATCGGCTGCTATCTGAATAGGTCTATCGGACAATTTTCTTGGGCCACTATAACTATAACTATTTTGCCAATTGGACTGGTCCCCCCTACCACACGGAACCTTCACTAATCTACAGGCGGAAACGCACGAGGTGGCTAAAAACAGACCTCCCTCCATCTTCTGCCAGCTTGCTACCTATGGCCCGTCTAGCTGTCTGAATCTCATGGGACCCTTATGATCACTCGGCTAAGCATGCCTCTCCTTAATGTCAATATGCCTTGTCCATTGCTGTTCTGGTTAGTGTTTATTGGCTTATTTCACTGTAGAGCCTCTAGCCCTGCTCATTATACCTTATCCAACCTTTCAGTTCCACCACCCACACATGCTATGACATCTTCTGGTTTCAATGATGTTTCTAGAGACAATATCTCTCTTATCATCACTCAATGCCTAGGTTTACCTCCACTGTATTCACATCCTACCATACCTTTGTCTGTACATTATACCTTGAAGCTATTATATCGCCCCAGAAACCTGCTCCTTTTACTCTCTATTCTGACGTCATAGTCGACCAATTCTCATAGCTTTTAGCCGTACCCTTATCCTACTCCTCCTCTGTTCCTCTGGTGATGTAGAGGTGAATCCAGGCCCTGCAGTAGCCTAGCTCCACTCCTATTCCCCAGGCGCTCTCTTTTGATGACTTCTGTAACCGTAATAGCCTTGGTTTCATGCATGTTAACATTAGAAGGCTTCTCCCTAAGTTTGTTTTATTCACTGCTTTAGTACACTCTGCCAACCCGGATGTCCTAGCCGTGTCTGAAAACTGGCTTAGGAAGTCCACCAAAAACTCTGAAATCTTCATCCCTAACTACAACATTTTCAGACAAGATAGAATGGCCAAAGGGGGCAATCTACTGCAGAGAGAGCCTGCAGAATTCTGTCCTACTATCCAGGTCTGTACCCAAACAATTTGAACTTCTACTTTTAAAAATCCATCTCTCTAAAAACAAGTCTCTCACCGTTGCCGCCTGCTATAGACCACACTCTGCCCCAGCTGTGCTCTGGACACCATATGTGAACTGATTGCCCCCCATCTATCTTCAGAGCTCGTGCTGCTAGGTGACCTAAACTGGGACATGCTTAACACCCCAGCCATCCTACAATCTAAGCTTGATGCCCTCAATCTCACACAAATTATCAATGAACCTACCAGGTACCACCCCAAAGCCGTAAACACGGGCACCCTCATAGATATCATCCAAACCAACTTGCCCTCTAAATACACCTCTGCTGTTTTCAACCAAGATCTCAGCGATCACTGCCTCATTGCCTGCATCTGTAATGGGTCAGCGGTCAAACGACCTCCACTCATCACTGTCAAACGCTCCCTGAAACATTTCAGTGAGCAAGCCTTTCTAATCGACCTGGCCCGGTTATCCTGGAAGGTTATTGACCTCTTCCCGTCAGTAGAGGATGCCTGGTTATTTTTTTTAAATGCCTTCCTCACCATCTTAAATAAGCATGCCCCATTCAAGAAATTTAGAACCAGGAACAGATATAGCCCTTGGTTCTCTCCAGACCTGACTGCCCTTAACCAACACAAAAACATCCTGTGGCGTTCTGCATTAGCATCGAACTGCACCCGTGATATGCAACTTTTAAGGGAAGTTAGAAACCAATATACACAGGCAGTTAGAAAAGCCAAGGCTAGCTTTTTCAAGCAGAAATTTGCTTCCTGCAACACAAACTCAAAAAAGTTCTGGGACACTGTAAAGTCCATGGAGAATAAGAACACCTCCTCCCAGCTGCCCACTGCACTGAGGATAGGAAACTCTGTCACCTCCGATAAATCCACTATAATTGAGAATTTCAATAAGCATTTTTCTACGGCTGGCCATGCTTTCCACCTGGCTACCCCTACCGCGGTCAACAGCACTGCACCCCCCACAGCTACTCACCCAAGCCTTCCCCATTTCTCCTTCTCCCAAATCCAGTCAGCTGATGTTCTGAAAGAGCTGCAAAATCTGGACCCCTACAAATCAGCCAGGCTAGACAATCTCGACCCTTTCTTTCTAAAATTATCTGCCGAAATTGTTGCAACCCCTATTACTAGCCTGTTCAACCTCTCTTTCGTGTCGTCTGAGATTCCAAAAGATTGGAAAGCAGCTGCTGTCATCCCCCTCTTCAAAGGAGGGGACACTCTTGACCCAAACTGCTACAGACCTATATCTATCCTACCCTGCCTTTCTAAGGTCTTCGAAAGCCAAGTCAACAAACAGATTACCAACCATTTTGAATCCCACCGGACCTTCTCCGCTATGCAATCTGGTTTCAGAGCTGGTCATGGGTGCACCTCAGCCACGCTCAAAGTCCTAAACTATATTGTAACTGCCATCGATAAGAAACAATACTGTGCTGCGGTATTCATTGACCTGGCCAAGGCTTTCGACTCTGTCAATCACCACATCCTCATCGGCAGACTCAATAGCCTTGGTTTCTCAAATGATTACCTTGCCTGGTTCACCAACTACTTCTCTGATAGAGTTCAATGTGTCTAATCGGATGGCCTGTTGTCCGGGCCTCTGGTAGTTTCTATGGGGGTGCCACAGGGTTCAATTCTTGGGCCAACTCTTTTCTCTGTATACATCAATGATGTCGCTCTTGCTGCTGGTGAGTCTCTGATCCACCTCTACGCAGACGACACCATTCTGTATACTTCTGGCCCTTCTTTGGACACTGTGTTAACAACCCTCCAGACGAGCTTCAATGCCATACAACTCTCCTTCCGTGGCCTCCAACTGCTCTTAAATACAAGTAAAACTAAATGCATGCTCTTCAACCGATCGCTGCCCGCACCTGCCCGCCCGTCCAGCATCACTACTCTGGATGGTTCTTACTTAGAATATGTGGACAACTACAAATACCTAGGTGTCTGGTTAGACTGTAAGCTCTCCTTCCAGAATCACATCAAACATCTCCAATCCAAAGTTAAATCTAGAATTGGCTTCCTATTTCGCAACAAAGCATCCTTCACTCATGCTGCCAAACATAGCCTTGTAAAACTGACCATCCTACCGATGCTCGACTTCGGCGATGTCATTTACAAAATAGCCCCCAATACCCTACTCAATAAACTGGATGCAGTCTATCACAGTGCCATCCGTTTTGTCACCAAAGCCCCATATACTACCCACCACTGCGACCTGTACGCTCTCGTTGGCTGGCCCTCGCTTCATACTCGTCACCAAACCCACTGGCTCCAGGTCATCTACAAGACCCTGCTAGGTAAATTCCCCCCTTATCTCAGCTCACTGGTCACCATAGCAGCACCCACCTGTAGCACGTGCTCCAGCAGGTATATCTCTCTGGTCACCCCCAAAGCCAATTCCTCCTTTGGCCGTCTCTCCTTCCAGTTCTCTGCTGCCAATGACTGGAACGAACTACAAAAATCTCTGAAACTGGAAACACTTATCTCCCTCACTAGCTTTAAGCACCAGCTGTCAGAGCAGCTCACAGATCACTGCACCTGTACATAGCCCATCTATAATTTAGACCAAACAACTACCTCTTCCCCTACTGTATTTATTTATTTATTTTGCTCCTTTGCAACCCATTATTTATATTTCTGCTTTGCACTTTCTGCCACTGCAAATATACCATTCCAGTGTTTTACTTGCTATATTGTATTTACTTTGCCACCATTGCCTTCTTTGTCTTTACCTCCCTTATCTCACCTCCCTTGCTCACATTATATATAGACTTATTTTTCTACTGTATTATTGACTGTATTATGTTTGTTTTACTCCATGTGTAACTCTGTGTTGTTGTATGTGTCGAACTGCTTTGCTTTATCTTGGCCAGGTAGCAATTGTAAATGAGAACTTGTTCTCAACTTGCCTACCTGGTTAAATAAAGGTGAAATAAAAATAAAATAAAAAAAGTAAGGGAAATGTCCACGATTTTGCAGTGCTTTGTTTCAGACTGTATACCAAGAAAAGTCTGACTTGTTAGACAACTCACAAGCTATAAAATTAACAGGATATGTGATGCTCCATACCCGTTGCAGATTGGCTAATGGAAAGCCTCGCAAGGAATTTCACACCTAAACTGTTCTTGGTATTACTTTGTTCTCAATTCGGTAAAAAGTATATCCACTAAATGTCTGTGTCCAGTTGCAGGTCGATCTCCAAAGACCAGAAGATATTAAATGCATGTTTTGTGTCGACTGACCCAGTACACAAATAAACCAAACAAAATCTCAGATATTGAATTGGAATTAATTGAAATAGGTTTACAAAATTAAAAACAATCCCCTTAGGTTACTGGAGGACAGTGTCACGGTTTTTGTAATAATCAGACCAAGGCGCAGCATACATAGAGTTCCACAATTTTAATTAATAAAGTGAAACTTAAGCAAATACAAAACAAAGAATAACCGAACCGTGACGACAATGCAGTGCTAACAGACAACTAAACACACACACACACACACACACACACACACACACACACACACACACACACACACACACACACACACACACACACACACACACACACACACACACACACACACACACACACACACACACACACACACACACACACACACACACACTTACTCAAAATACAATATCCCATAACCCACAGGTGGGAAAACATGCTACTTAAGTATGATCCCCAATTAGAGACAACGATTACCAGCTGCCTCTAATTGGGAATCATACACAATCAACAACATAGAAAAACAAACCTAGAACCCCACATAGAAATAATAAACTAGACTAACCCCCCAGTCACGCCCTGACCTACTCTACCATCTAAAATAAAAGCTTTCTATGGTCAGGACATGACAGAAAGGTTCCTTAGACCTTGAATAAACTGCAACAAAAAATACATTATTGCAGTGGCATAACTTTCAAATGAACATCTTGAATTATTGTATAACTTAAATTCAGAAACACTAAACAAATTTGACCACACCCCAAACATTTATTCCAAAAAACTGCATGGCCCTAAAAATTGTCAAAAAGACGCCACCCAGTCTGGACACACCTTCAGGTACAAAAGCTCTCATCAGAACTGCTGTAATGCTGCGTTCATAACCAAGTGGGAAGGTGGTATATACCACATAATACCTGGAAAAATTCACTTGGAAACTCGGCTATCATCCCTGAGCGCTGACTTCTCCCACATGCTGACCTCAGACGTCAGCTACTACAGAAACGACCTCGATAAGAGCATTTCGGCAGTTAAATGTAACAAAACATAATTTATAAAAATGTATTCATATTTTTTTGCACATAATTTGTTTACAAGTGTGATAGCTGTACTTTTAGTTCATGGTTGACGGCGCTTGTTGCCATTAGCCAATCTGTGTTTCTCAACGAGTTCAAAGCACAAGAGTGCATCCAATTGGTATTTACCACCTTTCTTCTTGGTTATGAACACAGCATAAGCATTGAGGTGTAAAAGAGGCTGTAAGGGGCATGCTTTTATACTTAGCTGTTCCACGCTAATTAGTCTCGTCAGAAACAGTGAAAAAAACAAAAGTTCCCATCCTTTCATATTTAAGCAATTGAATATGTGTCATTATATTGAATTACTACAGTACAACTCCAAATACTATATAAAGAGATTCAAACCAGATGCAAGTTAATCCACAAAATCATTCAATCAATCATCAGCAGTTGTCACAGTGTTTATACAGAAACCCAGCCTAAAACCCCACAGAGCAAGCAATGTAGATGTAGAAGCACGGTGGCTATGAAAAACTCCCTAGAAAGGCAGGAACCTAAGAAGAAACCCAGATCGTTCTTCAAGATGTTCAAATCTTCATAGATGCAGGGTCAAATAATAATCATGGTAGTTATAGAGGGTGCAACAGGTCAGCACCTCAGGATTAAATGTCACTTGGATTTTCATAGCCGAGCATTCAGAGGTCGAGACAGCAGGTCGAGAGAGAGGGTTGAAACAGCAGGTCTGGGACAAGGTAGCACGACCGGTGAACAGTTTGGGGTTCCATAGCCACAGGCAGAACAGCTCAAACTGGATCAGCAGTACGACCAGGTAGACTGGGGATGGGACAACTAGGAGTTGTCAGGCCAGGTAGTCCTGAGGTAAGACTGGAGAATTACACCAGATAGGCCAGACTGACCCTAGCCCCATGACACATAGACTATTGCAGAATAGATACTGGAGACTGAGATGGGGGTTGGGGACACTGGCCCTGTCCAAAGTTATCCCCCAGACAGGGCCAACCAGGCAGGATATAACCACACCCACTTTGCCAAAGCAAAGCCCCCACACCACCAAAGGGATATCAACAGACCACTAACTTACTTCTCTGAGACAAGGCAGAGTATAGCCCACGAAGATCTCCCCCACCACTCAAGCCAAAGGGGGCACACTCAACCTACTCAAGCCGAGTATAGCGAAAAAAGTAAAAAAGTAATAGGGTAAGACAGAGAATCCCAGTGGAGAGAGGGGAGCCTGGCAGGCAGAGACAGCAAGGGTGGTTCGTCACTCCAGTGCCTTACCGTTCATCATCACACCCCTGGGCCAGACTACACTAAATCATAGGACTTACTGAAGACTTAAAAGTTGAGACTGAGTGCATCTCTTACATGGATCGGCAGACCATTCCATAAAAATTGGATTCTGTAGGAGAAAGCCCTGCCTCCAGCTGTTTGCTTAGAAATTCTAGGAACAATAAGGATAGCTGCATCTTGTGACCATAGAGTACGTGTAGGTATGTTCAGTATGTACGGACCAAATCGGCGTGATAGATAGGAACAAGTCCATGTAATGCATTTTAGGTTAGCAGTAAAACCTTGAAATCAACCTTAGCCTTAACAGGAAGCCAGAGGCTTGCACTGGAGTAATATGCTAAAATGTTGGGGTTCTAGTCAACAATCTAGCCGTTGAATTTAGCACTAGCTGAAGATTATTTAGTGCTTTATCCAGGTAGCTGAAGAGTAGCGCATTGCAGTAGTCTAATCTTGAAGTGACAAAAGCATGGATTAGTTTTTCAGCATAATTTTGGGATAAAACATTTCAGATTTTTTGCAATGTTACGAAGATAGAAAAAAAGCTGCTATTGAAATATTTTTTATATGTTTGTTAAAAGAGAGATCAGGGTCTAAAGTAACGCAGAGGTCCCGACTGTACAACCATCAAGATTCATTGTCAGGTCGGACAGCAGATCTCTTTGTTCTTGGGACCTAGAACTAGCATCTCTGTTTTGTCCGAGTTTAAAAGTAAAACATTTGCCGCCATCCACTTCCAGGGTTCCAGCTTAGGCAATTTTGGGGCTTCACCATGCTTCATCGAAATGTGTTGTCTGCATATCAGTGAAAGTTGACATAGTGTTTCAGAATGACATCACCAAGAATGGAAGCTTGAGAAACACTGAAACTTACCATTGATTAGTCAGAGGACAAACCATCCACAGAGACGAACTGATGTCTTTCCGACAGATGAGATCTAAAGCAGGCAAGAATTTGTCCATGTACACCAATTAAGGTTTCCAATCGCTCCAAAAGAATGTGGTGCTCGATGGTGTCAGAAGCGTCACTAAGGTCTTGGAGCATAAGGACAAATGCAGAGCCTTGGTCTGACGCCATTAAAAGGTAATTTACCACCTTCACGAATGAGCTCTCAGTACTATGATTGGGTCTAAAACTAGACTGGAGCATTTCGTATACATTACTTGTCTTCAGGAAGGCAGTGAGTTGCTGAGCAACAGCTTTTTCTAAAATGTTTGAGAGGAATGGGAGATCAAATCAAATCAAACTTTGTCACATGCGCCGAATACAAGTGTAGACCTTACCGTGAAATGCTTACTTACAAGCCCTTAACCAACAATGCAGTTCAAGAAATCGAGTTAAGGAAAGTATTTACTAAATTAACGAAGGTTAAAAATGTAATAAAAAGTAACACAATAAAATAACATTAACGAGGCTATATACACCTACGTGAGTGCTATGGGGAGGTAGTCATTTAATGTAGGCAGGTTACCTTCGCTTTCTTGGGCACAGGGACTATGGTGGTCTGCTTGAAACATGTAGGTATTACAGACTCGGTCAGGGAGAGCTCACATCGGCTACGGAGAGCGTGATCACACAGTCGTCCGGAACAGCTGGTGTTCTCATGCATGCTTCAGTGTTGCTTGCCTCGAAGTGAGCATAAAATGCAATTAGCTCGTCTGGTAGGCTCTCGTCACTGGGCAGCTCGCGGCTGGGTTTCCCTTTGTAGTCCGTAATAGTTTGCGAGACCTGTCACATTCGACATGCATCAGAGCCAGTGTAATAGGATTCAATCTTAGTCCTGTATTGACGCTTTGCCTGTTTTATGGTTTGTCTGAGGGCATAGTGGGATTTATTATAAGCGTCCGGATTAGTGTCCCGCTCCTTGAAAATATATACTGCTACTAGTCTGATCTTTACTTTACTCTTTTTATTATCTATCCTGATGCCTAGTCACTTTACCCTGCCTTTATGTACACTACCGTTCAAAAGTTTGGGGTCACTTAGAAATGTCCTTGTTTTTAAATGAAAAGCACATTTTTTGTCTGTTAAAATAATATCAAATTGATCAGAAATACAGTGTAGATATTGTTAATGTTGTATATTTAACAAATCCTCCACTTCCACACAACAAAAATGTCACAAAGGGGATTCTTTGATGCCCTGTAGCTGTAACATATTTTTAGTAGCCAGAAATGTGTACAATATCTTCAACTAAAACATTAGGATTGTGGAGTCTAATATTGCTTTATAAATCAAACCAAAAACTTGATTCCAAGGGATGGGAGTATTAAACTGCTCTTCCTAGTAAAAGTGGATTTTGAGTGGGATGGCAACCAATTGGTTGTTTTCCAAATGAAAATGGAACATATTTATTTTATCTCTAGTTAACCATCTGTGAGATTTAATGTGAGGTCTACAAACAAACAGTTTCTCCTTTCTTTCCCTTAACTTTTTCTTCTATTCTGTTGGAATTTCTGCCAGTAACTGATTGTAATTATGATTTGTACATATGTTCCCATACCTTGTGCACAGTGTTTCAAACCAAATCAAATTCCCATTGCTATCAATGATATCAATCTAATTTGATTTAAAGCCACTTTATAATAACCTCAAATGGCTGGAAGGCAAATATAATACATTCAAATATTCTCTCCCAGTTTGCCAACAGTAGCAACACCTGTGCTTTTTGTCTCTTGGGTCATCAGAGCAACAGAGTCTCTGACATCACCATCAATCCACAGCTGTCTGCACCACAGAACTGACTACATTAGTTTTCCCCAATTGTTTACACACTACAACTGGCCCATGAGGCACAATGACCCAGACCTGTAACTCATTTAGCAGAACCATACACCGAATCTGCAATACGACTGGCATGTTTTGCTTTACACTCAGATTGAAATTGTATAACAAACATTTGGCATAACCTTCACAACTAAAATCTCTTGTGTGCAAATGAAAAGCAACACTGTTCAACAAGCTAAGCTCAATTACCAACTGATCAAGACCAAGAACAAGGGCGATGGTGGTGGACCATGTGGTCAACCATGGTTTGACCTTGAGAGAGGCTGGGCAGAGAGTGCAGCCCAATCTGAGCTTCTTCACCGTAGCATCCATCATCCGGACGTTCCAAATTGAGAATAGGTCTGATGTCTGCAGTACATACTGTACCGATCTACTACTTTTACTACTTGACAGTAGGGTTTGGGTAAATTGGCTAACTGTTTTGTGTTTTGTGTTTAGAGTTTTGAGTACCTGAGATGTAGTTTCAGCAAATGTGTGTTAACTGGGAAAAACTGTAATTAGTATAGCCTTGTTGTCTTGTTGATTGAAATGTATGATTGTACATTGATCTACAACTCAGTCTATGACTGCGAACTACAAATAAATGCTAATATGACTACTACTTTCCCGATATAAGCCTTGTAGAAGCCCCTATAGTTATTTGTTGTCATTTTGAATTGTATATAAACCGTCCTGAATTGAATATTCAGATGACCAAAAGTAGGACTAGGAGTATGGTAGGGGAATATAGTGTATATACTGTGTGTATATAGTGTATATACTGTATGTGGATTATGTGTACAGTGAGGGAAAAAAGTATTTGATCCCCTGCTGATTTTGTACGTTTGCCCACTGACAAAGAAATGATCAGTCTATAATTTTAATGGTAGGTTTATTTGAACAGTGAGAGACAGAATAACAACAAAAATATCCAGAAAAACGCATGTCAAAACATTTTTGAAATTGATTTGCATTTTAATGAGGGAAATAAGTATTTGAACCCCTCTCAATGAGAAAGATTTCTGTCTCCCAGGTGTCTTTTATACAGGTAACGAGCTGAGATTAGGAGCACACTCTTAAAGGGAGTTCTCCTAATCTCAGCTTGTTACCTGTATAAAAGACACCTGTCCACAGAAGCAATCAATCAATCAGATTCCAAACTCTCCACCATGGCCAAGACCAAAGAGCTCTCCAAGGATGTCAGGGACAAGATTGTAGACCTACACAAGGCTGGAATGGGCTACAAGACCATCGCCAAGCAGCTTGGTGAGAAGGTGACAACAGTTGGTGCGATTATTTGCAAATAGAAGAAACACAAAAGAACTGTCAATCTCCCTCGGCCTGGGGCTTCATGCAAGATCTCACCTCGTGGAGTTGCAATGATCATGAGAACGGTGAGGAATCAGCCCAGAACTACACGGGAGGATCTTGTCAATGATCTCAAGGCAGCTGGGACCATAGTCACCAAATGGTAACACACTATGCTGTGAAGGACTGAAATCCTGCTGCGCCCGCAAGGTCCCCTTGCTCAAGAAAGCACATATACATGCCCGTCTAAAGTTTGCCAATGAACATCTGAACGATTCAGAGGACAACTGGGTGAAAGTGTTGTGGTCAGATGAGACCAAAATGGAGCTCTTTGGCATCAACTCAACTCGACGTGTTTGGAGGAGGAGGAATGCTGCCTATGACCCCAAGAACACCATCCTCACCGTCAAACATGGATGTGGAAACATTATGCTTTGGGGGAGTTTTTCTGCTAAGGGGACAGGACAACTTCACCGCATCAAAGGGACGATGGACGGGGCCATGTACCGTCAAATCTTGGGTGAGAACCTCAGCCAGGGCATTGAAAATGGGTCGTGGATGGGTATTCCAGCATGACAATGACCCAAAACACACGGCCAAGGCAACAAAGGAGTGGCTCAAGAAGAAGCACATTAAGGTCCTGGAGTGGCCTAGCCAGTCTCCAGACCTTAATCCCATAGAAAATCTGTGGAGGTAGCTGAAGGTTCGAGTTGCCAAATGTCAGCCTCGAAACCTTAATGACTTGGAGAAGATCTGCAAAGAGGAGTGGGACAAAATCCCTCCTGAGATGTGTGCAAACCTGGTGGCCAACTACAAGAAACGTCTGACCTCTGTGATTGCCAACAAGGGTTTTGCCACCAAGTACTAAGTCATGTTTTGCAGAGGGGTCAAATACTTATTTCCCTCAATAAAATGCAAATCAATTTCTAACATTTTTGACATGCGTTTTTCTGGATTTTTTTGTTGTTATTCTGTCTCTCACTGTTCAAATAAACCTACCATTAAAATTATAGACTGATCATCTCTTTGTCAGTGGGCAAACGTACAAAATCAACAGGGGATCAAATACTTTTTTCCCTCACTGTAACTGATTTTCTTATATATTCGGTCTGTATATTCTGCTTGTTGTGGTCAGCACCATTTCACGAGGTCGTATTGCTGGTACATGTGTAGGCAACTTCATGGTGAATTAAGTTGATTCTGATAGCAAATACTTTATTACTTGAAGGGTTGATTGCATTTATACTCAAATCAAAATCATCAAATCAAATTTGATTTGTCACATGCTTCGTAAACAAGTGTCGACTAACAGTGAAATGCTTACTTGCGGGCCCTTCCCAACAATGCAGAGAAAAAACAGATTAAAAAAATATATATATTTACAGTTGAAGTCGGAAGTTTACATACACTTTGGTTGGAGTCATTAAAACTTGTTTTTCAACCACTCCACAAATTTCTTGTTAACAAACTATTGTTTTGGCAAGTCGGTTAGGACATCTTCTTTGTGCAATTGTACAGACAGATTATTTCACTTATAATTCACTGTATCACAATTCCAGTGGGTCAGAAGTTTGCAGACACTAAGTAGACTGTGCCTTTAAACAACATGGAAAATTCCAGAAAATGATGTGATGGCTTTAGAAGCTTCTGATAGGGTAATTGACATCATTTGAGTCAATTGGAGGTGTACCTGTGGATGTATTTCAAGGCCTACCTTCAAACGCACTGCCTCTTTGCTTGACAACATGGGAAAATCAAAAGAAATCAGCCAAGACCTCAGAAAAAATTGTAGACCTCCAAAAGTCTGGTTCATCCTTGGGAGAAATTTCCAAACGATTGAAGGTACCACGTTCATCTGTACAAACAATCGTACGCAAGTCTAAACACCATAGGACCACGCAGCCATCATACCGCTCAGAAAGGATATGCGTTCTGTCTCCTAGAGATGAATGTACTTTGGTGCGAAAAGTGCAAATCAATCCCAGAACAACAACAAAGGACCTTGTGAAGATGCTGGAGGAAACAGGTACAAAAGTATCTATATCCACAGTAAAACGAGTCCTATATCGACATAACCTGAAAGGCCGCTCAGCAAGGAAGAAGCCACTGCTCCAAAACCGCCATAAAAAAGCCAGACTACAGTTTGCAACTGCACACGGGGACAAAGATCGTACTTTTTGGAGAAATGTCCTCTGGTCTGATGAAACAAAAATAGAACTGTTTGGCCTTAATGACCATCGTTATGTTTGGAGGAAAAAGGGGGAGGCTTGCAAGCCGAAGAACACCATCTCAACCGTGAAGCACGGGGGTGGCAGCATCATGTTGTCGGGGTGCCTTGCTGCAGGAGGGACTGGTGCACTTCACAAAATAGATGGAATCATAAGGACGGAACATTATGTGGATATATTGAAGCAACATCTCAAGACATCAATCAGGAAGTTAAAGCTTGGTCGCAAATGGGTCTTCCAAATGGACAATGACCCCAAGCATACTTCCAAAGTTGTGGCAAAATGGCTTAAGGACAACAAAGTCAAGGCATTGGAGTGGCCATCACAAAGCCCTGACCTCAATCCTATAGAACATTTCTGGACATAACTGAAAAAGCGTGTGCGAGCAAGGAGGCCTACAAACCTGACTCGGTTACACCAGCTCTGTCAGGAGGAATGGGCCAAAATTCACCCAACTTATTGTGGGAAGCTTTTGGAAGGCTACCTGAAACGTTTGACCCAAGTTAAACAATTTAAAGGCAATGCTACCAAATACTAATTGAGTGTATGTAAACTTCTGACCCACTGGGAATGTGATGAAAGAAATAAAATCTGAAATAAATCATTCTCTCTACTAGTATTCTGACATTTCACATTCTTAAAATAACGTGGTGATCCTAACTGACCTAAAACAGGGAATTTTTACTAGGATTAAATGTCAGGAATTTTGAAAAACTGAGTTTAAATGTATTTGGCTAAGGTGTATGTAAACTTCCAACTTAAACTGTATATAACACAAGGAATAAATACATAATGAGTAACGATAACTTAGCTATATACACGGTGTACCAGTCCCGAGTCGATGTGCAGGGGTGCAAGGTAATAGAGTTAGATACGTACAGTACATATAGGTTGGGGTAAAGTGACTAGGCAGCAGGACATATAATAAACAGCAGCAGTGTATGTGATGATTTAAAAGATTTAGTGCAAAAAGGATCAATGCAACTAGTCCGGGTAGCTATTTGGTTAACTATTTAGCAGTCTTATGGCTTGGATGTAGATGCTGTTCAGGGTCCTGCTGGTTCCAGACTTCATACCTCGGTAACGCTTGCTATGCGGTAGCAGAAAGAACAGTCTATGACTTGGGTGACTGGAGTCTTTGACAATTTTTAGAGCCTCTGACACATCCTGGTGTAGAGGTCCTGGGTGGCAGGGAGCTTGCTTGGCCCCAGTGATGTACTAGGCTATACACACTTGCGGTCAGTTGCCATATCAAGTGGTGATGCAGCCAGTCAAGATGCTTTCAATGGTGAAGCTGTAGTACTTTTTCAGGATCTGAGGGCCCATACCAAATATTTTCTGCCTCCTGAGGGGGAAGAGACGTTGTCGTGCCTTCTTCACAACTGTGTTGGTGTGTGTGGACCATGTTAATTCCTTAATGATGTGGACACCAAAGACCTTGAAGCTCTCAACCCACTCCACTACAGCCCCATCGATGTGGATGGGGTGTGCTCACCCCTCCGTTTCCTGTAGTCCACGATCTGCTCCTTTGTCTTGCTGACGTTGAGGGAGAGGTTGTTGTCCTAGCACCACATTGCCATGTCACTGACCTCCTCCCTATAAGCTGTCTCATCGTTGTCGGTGATCAACCCTACCACCATCGTGTTGTCAGCAAACTTAATGGTGTTGGAGTTGTGCGCGGACACACAGTCTTGGGTAAACAGGGAGTACAGGAGGGGACTAAGCACGCACCCGAGGGGCCCCCGTGTTGAGGGTCAGCATGGCAGATGTTTTGTTGCCTACCCTCATCACCTGGAGGCGGCCGGTCAGGAAGTCTGTCAGAGTGCTATGGGGCGATAGTCATTTAGACAGGTTCTCCAGGAAAGACTGTGAACCCGAATCCAGTGACATGCCTGCCATATTTCAAGATGATTATATTGAAATTCTCTATTTTTTTTATGCATGCTAATGCTGCATGGATGTCTGCTTTCAAGTATAATGTGTAGGCAGGCAGGTAGCCTAGCGGTAAAGAGTGTTGGGCCAGTAACCAAAAGGTCGCTGTTTTGAATCCCTGAGGCGAATAGGGGGAAAAAAATATGTTGATGTGCCCTTGAGCAAGGCACGTAACCTAAATTGCTCCTGTAAGTCCCTCTGGATAAGAGCGTTTTCTAAAATTACATAAAATGTAAAATATGTATTGGAGGTGGAGAGTTATCAATCTCTACATACAATGCCATATGTGTTTGTCATTGGATTGTCAAGTTGGTGGGGTAGATAATTAATTAAAGGTCCCCAGTTTATGTGTAGTGGAGCCCCTCTCTACCACACCCCTTCACATGTTGCAGCAAAACACAGCCATTACTTTTTCTTCTCCCAGAATGCACCTTGCTGTGCAGTGACGACGAAGACAACAACAAAACACAGCTGCAGAGTAGGGTTTTAGCTTGCTAGCTAACGTTACTTGAAATAAACCTGTCTTGTCACATAACCCTGGTCCAAAAAAAAAGACCCATAACAAACCATGCAAATGTGTAGTTACATAGCAATATGAATCGATCGTAAAAACTAAGATTGGGACAGACTAGCTAATCATTCCACACAGCTAGCTAGATATTCGGCTAGCTAGTAGCTAACTCGATGCCGTTAAAGCTAAACCAAACTAGCCAGCTAAGTTAGCGTGCTACCGGTAGCTCGCCAAGACTTAGGAGGAGATGGGAGAAAACAAAAAAGGTAAGAGTTTCTCTTATTGTTAGACACATGTCAGTCATGTAACATTTATGTAAATAGGAGAGGGGACTTTTAGGACCCATTCACTGTCATGGTTGTAAACTTGCAGAAATATAACGCTAGTTAGTTAGCTAAACTAGCTATCAGTAGGTAGTGGTTAGGCAACGTCTGCTAACGCTAAGTTGCTGAGAAACGTCAGAGGAAAGGGATTTAAGACATGTATTAGTTAGTTCATTGACCAAATAGCTATGTCGATATAAATTTGTCTTTAGTTCGTACTTTTGTTTGCCTTTTATTTTGTCCAACCTTGACTTCAAGCTAGCTGGCTAACGTTAGCTACAAACGTTAATGGTCTATTACGCAAGTATAGCGAGCTAACGTTAAAGCTTGCTAGCCACGGACGACGGTGTCAAGGCTTCGTATTTGATCGGCGGAGAGCCATACGGTCATGTTTCACATGTAGACAAATAATTTAGTTATCCCCGCTGGTGCGTGCCACGCTAGTTTGCTAACTTACACAGCGTATTCGCTAGCCCGGGGCGTATATCCAATGTTTTTACGTGTCTGTTGTTTGGCTGATCAAACCTGTAATTTAGTTGGCAGCTAGCCATATTGCTTGTTGTTTCTAGACAAGTTTCAATGTGAGGCAGGCGTCCTCAGTCTTGTTTACAATGTAGTTCGCCGACGTTAGCTTTTGCTTGCTAGCTAATAGCCACCATGACTCAGCCTGTAGCTAAACCCCCTGACTGCCTATTTAGTGAGTGTGCCCAAATGTAAATTTTGCTGGAGAATGAACGTTTGCCCAACAAGGAAAGTAGCAGCGTCTATTCATTTTGGAACTAGCCAGATGCTGTCAAATTGAAAGAAACATTATTTAGTTGAGTTCAACTAACTACTGAATTAGTTTAGGTTAGAAGCTCCACACGTGTGGCTGCTTTTTAGTTCTCTTCTCAATAAGGCCCGAGGGTGTGTGGTATATGGACAATATACCAGACTAAGGGCTGTTCTTAAGCACGAAGCAACGCGGAGTGCCTGGATACAGCCCTTAGCGATGGTATATTGGCCATATACCACAAACCCCTGAGGTGCCTTATTGTTATTATAAACTGGTTACCAACGTAATTAGACCAGTAAATGTTTTGTCATATACCACGACTGTCAGCCAATCATTCAGGTCTCGAACCACCCAGTTTGTAATGATCTTTTTGGGATTTGTTTTCTTACCGGTACAGGACCTCTGTCTTTCAAAGAAAATTAGCTAGAGATTGTGATTTATGTGTCAATAAATGTCTTTGGGAGACTTGAACGAATTGTCTAAAATTTAAGGTAGCTTCCAGTAGCATGAATAGTAAACAGTATAGAAAATCACAACCAAAAGTAAATACCTAGCTATTGTAAATACCTTTTTTATCTTCACAGGGTGGTGTTGAATGACTAAATGATCAAGATAAAAGAGTGTGAAGATCGCTGCAGGATTCAACATGAAGTTGTATGTATTCCAGGTCAACAATGGAAGCACTCTGACATTTGACACAGAGCTGGCTGTCCAAACGTAAGACCCATTTATTTAATCTTTCAGGTTATCCTTATCCATTTTCTACTAGTCTCTATGGAAAATGTAATTTGTGCGGAAATCAAAACATTCTCTGAACCTGTCATCTTGCAGAGTGTTGGACCTCAAACATGCCATCCAGGTCAAGTACAAGATTGCAACCCAACATCAAGTCCTGGTTGTCAATGGAGGGGAGTGTATGGTTGCAGAGAGGCGAGTCTGCAGCTACAGTGCTGGCACGGTAAATTTGCATCATTTGGAATGATTGTGTGTTTTTGGTTTGTGTTGCAGAAAGGAGCTGGTTTTGACTTGATTGATGGCAGTTTTCTGTGCAAGATGCTGAGAGAGAAAAAAAGGACGTCATAATTCCAGATGTGTTCTGTTCAAGAGTCTTGACACATTGTGTTTTTGTTTCCCAGGACACCAACCCCATATTCCTGTTCAACAAAGAGATGATTTTGTGTGACCGGGCTCCGACTATCACCAAAACCACCTTCTCTATTGAGAATGAGATGGAGCTCAAGGTGGAGGAGTCACTAATGATGCCAGCAGTCTTTCACACCGTTGCCTCGCGAACACAACTTGCTGTGGTAAATGTTTTGTTGCTTTCTGGTCTAGTTACTACTTTCTCAAAATAAGCCATCAATGTTGCTCTACCTTGTTTTACCATACTCAATATTAAAATAAGGGTACTTTATTTTTTATTCAACCTTTATTTTACTAGGCAGTCAGTTAAGAATAAATTCTTATTTACAATGACGACCTGGCAAAAGGCTTCCTGTGGGGACGGGGGCTGGGATAACAAAAAAAAAAAATATATATATATGTATATATATATGACAAAACACACATCACGACAAGAGAGACCTAAAATAACATAGCAAGGCAGCAACACATGACAACACAGCATGGTAGCAACACAACATGGTAGCAGCACAAAACATTATTGGGCACAGACAACAGCACAAAGGGCAAGAAGGTAGATACAACAATACATCACGTGAAGCAGCCACAACTGTCAGTAAGAGAGTCCATGATTTGAGTCTTTGAGTGAAGAGATTGAGATAAAACAGTCCAGTTTGAGTGTGTGTTCGCAGCTCATTCCAGTCGCTAGCTGCAGCGAACTGAAAAGAGGAGCGACCCAGGGATGTGTGTGCTTTGGGGACTTTTAACAGAATGTGACTGGGAGAATGGGTGTTGTATGTGGAGGATGAGGGCTGCAGTAGGTATCTCAGATAGGGGGGAGTGAGGCCTAAGAGGGTTTTATAAATAAGCATCAACCAGTGGGTCTTGCGACGGGTATACAGAGATGACCAGTTTGCAGAGGAGTATAGAGTGCAGTGATGTGTCCTTTAAGGAGCATTGGTGGCAAATCTGATGGCTGAATGGTAAAGAACATCTAGCCGCTCGAGAGCACCCATAACTGCGATCTATAAATTATGTCTCCGTAATCTAGCATGGGTAGTAGGATGGTCATCTGAATCAGGGTTAGTTTGGCAGCTGGGGTGAAAGAGGAGCGATTACGATAGAGGAAACCAAGTCTAGATTTAGCTTTAGCCTGCAGATTTGAAATGTGCTGAGAGAAGGGCTAATCAAGTGTAGGATTGTTTTGGCATTTTTAGTGTGATCAAACTTCTGAATACCTTTTTTATTATGCTTCTCTAGGAAATGTTTGAAGTTGCCAAGAAACTTTGCTCTTTCTGCGAACGCCTGGTTCACGATGAACACCTCCAACACCAAGGCTGGGCTGCCATCATGGCCAACCTGGATGACTGCACGCTGTCCTATCAGAAGCTACTGTGGAAATTTGACACGGCATACATGAATTATCAACAAGACTTTGAGGATATCAAATTGAAACTGACAAAGTAAGTGACTCCCTGCATACATTTTAAGTTCAATGCAATTGGAAGGGGGGGGGGGGGGGTGAATAATGCACCCCCCTGCTGTGATAGTTCAGTCAAATGAATTATTCAGGTTAAATGAATGTATCTGACGGATAAAGGGCTGTATCAGGTTATAGATCTCTGTGTGTGGCACTCCACATCAGCTAATTATGTTCATTACATTTGAGTCATTTAGCAGACACTCTTATCCAGACTGACTTACAGTACTAAGTGCATACATTTTCTTATTATTTTTTTTCCAAACCCACAACTCTGGTGTTGCAAGGGCCTTGCTCTACCAACTGAGACACACTCTCTCTCTGTCTGTCTCTGTCTCTCTTTGTCTCTCTCTCTCGGTCTGTCTCTCTCTCTCTCGGTCTGTCTCTCAATTCTCAATTCAATTGACTTTATTGACATGGCAAGTTCATTATTACTTACATTGTCAAAGCATACATATAGAAAAAAAAAAATATATATATATTTATTTATATATAAATAAATGGTGGGACCAACAGCAATAATAATAATAATAATAGTAGTAGTGGACATGGGATTACCATTAACAACAATGTTAATCAGAACAACAATACATTAAAGCAATGGTAGGAGACCAGTGTCAACATGACTGAGAAGACACGTGACATGGTATGAAAGACAAAACAAAACGGGAAATATTATCGACATTACATTGCACTTTTCACTTGCTGTCCCTCATGTTGTGACAGGAGGACACATATTTGGCTGACAAAACTGCACATTTTGGCTTTTCACCCAATAAATATTTGATTTTTTCTTCATCTTTAATAGTTTCAAATTCTTTGTATTGAATTATAGTTTGGGGAAATAAATATTTTCTTAGGTCTGAGTATTTGTCACAGTGTAATAGGAAATGCAGCTCTGTCTCTACCTGTCCCCTGGAGCAGAGTGAGCACAGCCTGTCCTCTCTGGGCAGCCAGGTTTGTCTGTGATGAACGGTCTCTATAGCCAGACTGTGCTCACTGAGTCTGTACCTAGTCAGTGTTTTCCTCAGTTTTCTATCAGTTACAGTGGTCAGATAGTCTTCCACCAAGTACTGTCTGTTTAGAGCCAAATAGCATTGAAGTTTACTTAGATTTTTTGTGGTGTCTTTCCAATAGGTGATATATTTTTCTTCTTGTTTTGTGATGATTTGATTGGGCCAGATTTTCTGAGTCCTGTCCTGAGGCTCTATGGGGTTGGTTTGGGTTTGTAAACTGAGCCTCAGAACCAGCTGGCTGAGGGGACTCTTCTCTGGTTTCATCTCTTGACATTGTAGAGCTGTGTGATGGAATGTTTTGGGGTCACTTGTTTTTAGATGGTTGTAAAATTTGATGGCTCTTTTTTCTATTCGAATGAGGAGGGTGTATTGGCCCAATTCTGATCTACATGCGTTATTTGGAGTTTCTTTGCACTTGCAATACAGTCTTGCAAAACTCTGCATGCATTATTTCAATTGGATGTTTGTCCCATTTGGTGAATTCATTATTAGAGTGGACCCCATACTTCACTGCCATATAGAGCAATTGGTTCTATAACCGACTGGAACATTTTGAGCCAGATTCTTATTGGAATTTCGATTTTAATGTTCCTTTTAATGGCATAGAATGCTCTTCTTGCTTTGTCTCTCAGCTCATTCACAGCCCTGTGAAAGCTACCTGTGTTGTTGATATTTAGTCCTAGATACGTGTAGTTTTTTGGTGTGTTCTAATAGAACTGTGTCCAAATAGAATTTATATTTGTCATCCTGATTTCAGGACCTTTTTTGGAATATCATTATATTATTATTTTTTTTATGTTAATGGTCAGAGCCCAGGTCTGACAGAACCTGTGAAGACGATCTAGGTGCTGCTGTAACCCCTCTTTAGTGGGAGACAGCAGCACCAGGTCATCTGCGTACAGCAGACACTTGATTTCAGTGTTGTGTAGGGTGATACTAGGTGCTTCCGATTCTTCTAATGTTTTTGCCAATCATTAATGTAGATGTTAAATAGTGTTGGACTTATTGGGCAGCCCTGTTTCACTCCCCGTCCCTGAGAGAAGAAGTCTGTTTGCTACATTGATTTAATAACATCATATGTTTTCCCACCAATACCACTTTCTATTAGTTTATAAAAAAATACCTTAGTGCCAAATTGAATCAAATGCTTTCTTGAAATCTACAAAACACGAGTAGGTTTTGCCTTTGTTTTTGTTTAATTGTTTGTCAATTAGATTGTGGAGGGTGTAAATGTGGTCTGTTGTACGATCATTTTTTAGAAATCCAATCTGGCTTCTGCTCAGGACGTTGTGTTAGTCAAGGAAATGATGTAGTCTGCTATTTATAATACTGCAAAGAATTTTCCACAAGTTGCTGTTAACGCAAATTCCTTTAATTATTTGGGTCAAATTTGTCTCCAATTTTATAGATTGGTGTGATCAATCCCTGGTTCCAAATATCGGGGGAAATACCTGCAGTGAGGATAATGTTGAAGAGTTTGAGTATAGCCAATTTGAATTTGTGGTCTGTATATTTGATCATTTAATTTAAAATACCATCAGCACCACAGGCCTTTTTGGGTTGGAGAGTGCATAGTTTTTCCAATAATTCTTCTTCTCTTATTGGGGTATCCACAGGATTCTGATAGTCTTTGACTGCTGATTCAAGGATTTGTAATTTTTCTTGAATAACTTTTTGTTCTGGGCTCTTTGTTATATTGCTGTAGAGGTTTGCAAAGTGATTTCTCCACATATGCCCATTTTGGATAGCCAATTCCTCCTGATGAGGTTTGTTTAATTTATTCCAATTCTCCCAGAAGTGGTTTGATTCTATGGATTCCTCAATTACATCCAGCTGTTTTCTAAAGTGCTGTTCCTATTTTGTTCTAAGGTTGTGTTTGTATTGCTTCAGTGTTTCTCCATATTGAAGGCGTATATTTTTGTTGTCTGGTTCTCTGTGTTTTTGATGAGATATATTGCTCAATAACTTTCTTAGATTTTTGCAGTCATTATTTTTCATTTTCAGTCATTATTTTTTCAAACCATTTTTCATTTTCTGTTATTTCTGGTTTGCTCTTATGCTTCTTTAGATTAGCCAAGGAGGCTAATTTGTCAAATATAAAGTTTATGTTCCAAACGGCCAAATGTACACCTTCATTGCTGTAGGAGAATGTTAAGGCTAAAAAGTTGTCCAGGAAGATTGTATTTTTTGGCTACAAATTGCTTTTTGGTAGATGTCTGTACTGTTCGCACTCCATCTATAGGCCTGTTTAGTACCATGTCATTTATTGGGCCGTGAGGCTTCATGGTTGGGTTCCACTCTTCTCAGATACACTGTGATTTTACTGTGGTCTGAGAGAGGTGTTAGTGGGCTGACTGTGAAGGCTCTGAGAGACTGGGTTGAGGTCTGTGAAGTAGTCTACAGTGCTGCTGCCAAGGGATGAGCTGTAGGTGTACCTACCAAAAGAGTCCCCTCTCAGCCTACCATTGACTATATACAGACCCAGTGTTCGACAGAGCTTCACGAGCTGTACTCCATTTTTGTTTTTCCACTTTGTCATAGTTGTTTCTGTGGGAGTATGTGGGGAGGGAAAGGTTGTTGCTTCCTGGTAGGGGTTTATCCCCATGACTGTTAATAGTGTCTTGTTCTTTTGCTGTTCTAGCATTCAGGTCTCCACAGACCAGTATGTTGCCTTGAGCCTGAAAGTGACTAATCTCCCCCTCGAGAATGGAGAAACTCTCTTTATTGAAGTAGGGTGACTCTGAGGGGGGAATGTATGTGGCACAGAGGAAGACGTTTTTATCTGTCAAGACAGCCTCCTTGTTGATTTTTAACCAGATAAAGAAATCTCCAGTTTTGATCAATTCGATCGAATGAATTAGTTCAGCCTGTCCTCTGTTCTCTTTCTCTCCTGCAGCCTGTCCTCTGTTCTCTCCTGCAGCCTGTCCTCTTTTCTCTCCTGCAGCCTGTCCTCTGTTATTTCTCTCCTGCAGCCTGTTCTCTGTTATTTCTCTCCTGCAGCCTGTTCTCTGTTATTTCTCTCCTGCAGCCTGTTCTCTGTTATTTCTCTCCTGCAGCCTGTCCTCTGTTATTTCTCTCCTGCAGCCTGTCCTCTGTTATTTCTCTCCTGCAGCCTGTCCTCTGTTCTCTCCTGCAGCCTGTCCTCTGTTATTTCTCTCCTGCAGCCTGTCCTCTGTTCTCTCCTGCAGCCTGTCCTCTGTTATTTCTCTCCTGCAGCCTGTTCTCTGTTATTTCTCTCCTGCAGCCTGTTCTCTGTTATTTCTCTCCTGCAGCCTGTCCTCTGTTATTTCTCTCCTGCAGCCTGTCCTCTGTTATTTCTCTCCTGCAGCCTGTCCTCTGTTCTCTCCTGCAGCCTGTCCTCTGTTATTTCTCTCCTGCAGCCTGTTCTCTGTTATTTCTCTCCTGCAGCCTGTTCTCTGTTATTTCTCTCCTGCAGCCTGTTCTCTGTTATTTCTCTCCTGCAGCCTGTCCTCTGTTATTTCTCTCCTGCAGCCTGTCCTCTGTTATTTCTCTCCTGCAGCCTGTCCTCTGTTATTTCTCTCCTGCAGCCTGTCCTCTGTTATTTCTCTCCTGCAGCCTGTCCTCTTTTCTCTCCTGCAGCCTGTTCTCTGTTATTTCTCTCCTGCAGCCTGTCCTCTGTTATTTCTCTCCTGCAGCCTGTCCTCTGTTATTTCTCTCCTGCAGCCTGTCCTCTGTTATTTCTCTCCTGCAGCCTGTCCTGTTATTTCTCTCCTGCAGCCTGTCCTCTGTTATTTCTCTCCTGCAGCCTGTCCTCTGTTATTTCTCTCCTGCAGCCTGTTCTCTGTTATTTCTCTCCTGCAGCCTGTTCTCTGTTATTTCTCTCCTGCAGCCTGTCCTCTGTTATTACTCTCCTGCAGCCTGTCCTCTGTTATTACTCTCCTGCAGCCTGTCCTCTGTTAGTTCTCTCCTGCAGCCTGTCCTCTGTTAGTTCTCTCCTGCAGCCTGTCCTCTGTTATTTCTCTCCTGCAGCCTGTCCTCTGTTATTTCTCTCCTGCAGCCTGTCCTCTGTTATTTCTCTCCTGCAGCCTGTCCTCTGTTATTTCTCTCCTGCAGCCTGTCCTCTTTTCTCTCCTGCAGCCTGTCCTCTGTTATTTCTCTCCTGCAGCCTGTCCTCTGTTATTTCTCTCCTGCAGCCTGTTCTCTGTTGTTTCTCTCCTGCAGCCTGTCCTCTGTTCTCTCCTGCAGCCTGTCCTCTGTTCTCTCCTGCAGCCTGTTCTCTTTTATTTCTCTCCTGCAGCCTGTCCTCTGTTATTTCTCTCCTGCAGCCTGTCCTCTGTTATTTCTCTCCTGCAGCCTGTTCTCTGTTATTTCTCTCCTGCAGCCTGTTCTCTGTTATTTCTCTCCTGCAGCCTGTCCTCTGTTATTACTCTCCTGCAGCCTGTCCTCTGTTATTACTCTCCTGCAGCCTGTTCTCTGTTATTTCTCTCCTGCAGCCTGTCCTCTGTTATTACTCTCCTGCAGCCTGTCCTCTGTTATTACTCTCCTGCAGCCTGTCCTCTGTTATTACTCTCCTGCAGCCTGTCCTCTGTTAGTTCTCTCCTGCAGCCTGTCCTCTGTTATTTCTCTCCTGCAGCCTGTCCTCTGTTATTTCTCTCCTGCAGCCTGTCCTCTGTTATTTCTCTCCTGCAGCCTGTCCTCTGTTATTTCTCTCCTGCAGCCTGTCCTCTGTTATTTCTCTCCTGCAGCCTGTCCTCTTTTCTCTCCTGCAGCCTGTCCTCTGTTATTTCTCTCCTGCAGCCTGTCCTCTGTTATTTCTCTCCTGCAGCCTGTTCTCTGTTGTTTCTCTCCTGCAGCCTGTCCTCTGTTCTCTCCTGCAGCCTGTCCTCTGTTCTCTCCTGCAGCCTGTTCTCTTTTATTTCTCTCCTGCAGCCTGTCCTCTGTTATTTCTCTCCTGCAGCCTGTCCTCTGTTATTTCTCTCCTGCAGCCTGTCCTCTGTTATTTCTCTCCTGCAGCCTGTCCTCTGTTATTTCTCTCCTGCAGCCTGTCCTCTGTTATTTCTCTCCTGCAGCCTGTCCTCTGTTATTTCTCTCCTGCAGCCTGTCCTCTGTTATTTCTCTCCTGCAGCCTGTCCTCTGTTTTTTCTCTCCTGCAGCCTGTCCTCTGTTTTTTCTCTCCTGCAGCCTGTCCTCTGTTATTTCTCTCCTGCAGCCTGTTCTCTGTTATTTCTCTCCTGCAGCCTGTTCTCTGTTATTTCTCTCCTGCAGCCTGTCCTCTGTTATTTCTCTCCTGCAGCCTGTCCTCTGTTATTTCTCTCCTGCAGCCTGTCCTCTGTTTTTTCTCTCCTGCAGCCTGTCCTCTGTTATTTCTCTCCTGCAGCCTGTTCTCTGTTATTTCTCTCCTACAGCCTGTTCTCTGTTATTTCTCTCCTGCAGCCTGTTCTCTGTTATTTCTCTCCTACAGCCTGTTCTCTGTTATTTCTCTCCTGCAGCCTGTTCTCTGTTATTTCTCTCCTGCAGCCTGTCCTTACTTAGTGAGGTCAGATCGTTATTACTGCTCTGCCTGTCTTTTTGGAGCTCTCTCACCTCCTTTGTTAGATCAGCCAGCTCTCTCTTGAGTCCGTCTCTCTCGCTCTCTCTCGCTCTCTGTCTCGCTCTCTGTCTCGCTCTCTGTCTCGCTCTCTGTCTCGCTCTCTGTCTCGCTCTCTGTCTCGCTCTCTGTCTCGCTCTCTGTCTCGCTCGCTCGCTCTCTGTCGGTCTCGCTCGCTCTCTGTCGGTCTGTCTGTCTCTCTCTTGGTCTCTCTCTCTCTCTCGGTCTGTCTCTCTCTTGGTCTCTCTGTCTGTCTCTCTCTCGGTCCGTCTCTCTCCGTCTCTCGGTCTGTCTGTCTCTCTCTCGGTCCGTCTCTCTCCGTCTCTCGGTCTGTCCGTCTCTCTCGATCTCTCTCGGTCTGTCCGTCTCTCTCGATCTCTCTCGGTCTGTCCATCTCTCTCGATCTCTCTCGGTCTGTCCGTCTCTCTCGGTCTGTCCGTCTCTCTCGGTCTCTCTCGGTCTGTCCGCCTCTCTCGGTCTCTCTCGGTCTGTCCGTTTCTCTCGGTCTCTCTCGGTCTGTCCGTCTCTCTCGGTCTCTCTCGGTCTGTCTGTCTCTCTCGGTCTCTCTCGGTCTCTCTCGGTCTGTCTGTCTCTCTCGGTCTGTCTGTCTCTCTCGGTCTCTCTCGGTCTGTCTGTCTCTCTCGGTCTCTCTCGGTCTGTCTGTCTCTCTCGGTCTCTCTCTCGGTCTGTCTGTCTCTCTCGGTCTCTCTCTCGGTCTGTCTGTCTCTCTCGGTCTGTCTGTCTCTCTCGGTCTCTCTCTCGGTCTGTCTGTCTCTCTCGGTCTCTCTCTCGGTCTGTCTGTCTCTCTCGGTCTCTCTCTCGGTCTGTCTGTCTCTCTCGGTCTCTCTCTCGGTCTCTCTCTCGGTCTCTCTCTCGGTCTCTCTCTCGGTCTCTCTCTCGGTCTCTCTCTCGGTCTCTCTCTCGGTCTCTCTCTCGGTCTCTCTCTCGGTCTGTCTCTCGGTCTGTCTGTCTCTCTCGGTCTCTCTCTCGGTCTCTCTCTCGGTCTATCTCTCGGTCTGTCTGTCTCTCTCGGTCTCTCTCTCTTGGTCTCTCTCGGTCTGTCTGTCTGTCTCTCTCGGTCTGTCTGTCTCTCTCGGTCTCTCTCTCTCTCTCGGTCTGGCTGTCTCTCTCTCTCTCCGTCTCTCTCTTTGTCTGTCTGTGTGTGTGTCCTTCCCCCTGCCACACTTGCATTAATTAATCTGTATCCAAAGATGTAAATCTAAATTCTATGGTTGTGAACTCGCTCTCTGTCTCGCTCTCTGTCTCGCTCTCTGTCTCGCTCTCTGTCTCGCTCTCTGTCTCGCTCTCTGTCTCGCTCTCTGTCTCGCTCTCTGTCTCGCTCTCTGTCTCGCTCGCTCGCTCTCTGTCTGTCTCGCTCGCTCTCTGTCGGTCTCGCTCGCTCTCTGTCGGTCTGTCTGTCTCTCTCTTGGTCTCTCTCTCTCTCGGTCTGTCTCTCTCTTGGTCTCTCTGTCTGTCTCTCTCTCGGTCCGTCTCTCTCCGTCTCTCGGTCTGTCTGTCTCTCTCTCGGTCCGTCTCTCTCCGTCTCTCGGTCTGTCCGTCTCTCTCGATCTCTCTCGGTCTGTCCGTCTCTCTCGATCTCTCTCGGTCTGTCCGTCTCTCTCGATCTCTCTCGGTCTGTCCGTCTCTCTCGGTCTGTCCGTCTCTCTCGGTCTCTCTCGGTCTGTCCGCCTCTCTCGGTCTCTCTCGGTCTGTCCGTTTCTCTCGGTCTCTCTCGGTCTGTCCGTCTCTCTCGGTCTCTCTCGGTCTGTCCGTCTCTCTCGGTCTCTCTCGGTCTGTCCGTCTCTCTCGGTCTCTCTCGGTCTGTCTGTCTCTCTCGGTCTCTCTCGGTCTCTCTCGGTCTGTCTGTCTCTCTCGGTCTGTCTGTCTCTCTCGGTCTCTCTCGGTCTGTCTGTCTCTCTCGGTCTCTCTCGGTCTGTCTGTCTCTCTCGGTCTCTCTCGGTCTGTCTGTCTCTCTCGGTCTCTCTCTCGGTCTGTCTGTCTCTCTCGGTCTGTCTGTCTCTCTCGGTCTGTCTGTCTCTCTCGGTCTCTCTCTCGGTCTGTCTGTCTCTCTCGGTCTCTCTCTCGGTCTGTCTGTCTCTCTCGGTCTCTCTCTCGGTCTGTCTGTCTCTCTCGGTCTCTCTCTCGGTCTCTCTCTCGGTCTCTCTCTCGGTCTCTCTCTCGGTCTCTCTCTCGGTCTGTCTCTCGGTCTGTCTGTCTCTCTCGGTCTCTCTCTCGGTCTCTCTCTCGGTCTGTCTGTCTCTCTCGGTCTCTCTCTCTTGGTCTCTCTCTTGGTCTGTCTGTCTGTCTCTCTCGGTCTGTCTGTCTCTCTCGGTCTCTCTCTCTCGGTCTGGCTGTCTCTCTCTCTCTCCGTCTCTCTCTTTGTCTGTCTGTGTGTGTGTCCTTCCCCCTGCCACACTTGCATTAATTAATCTGTATCCAAAGATGTAAATCTAAATTCTATGGTTGTGAACTGAGATTTGACATGTCCTTTTCTAGACTGGGGACAGCAGTCTCAGTCATGGCCAAGATCCCCCTACTGGAGTGTCTGACCCGCCACAGCTACAGAGAATGTCTAGAGAAGTCTTGCTCCACTCCAGCCAAGAACTCCCATGAGACCGAGGAGGAGAAGTCCACTGACTCTGTGCTCTGCCCCACCCCCACCGAAACACAAAGGAGCTCCACCAAGCTACCTTTGTCAGTCTGTGCTCCAGGGGCGGGGGGCTCACCTGACCCCGCCCAAGCCCAGGAAAGCAGTGAGATGACTGACAGTAGTGAGCTGAGGGCAGCCCTTCAGGAGGCAGACTCTCCAGAGAGGGCCAACCCCCCGTCCTTCAACGTCACACTGCTGGACTGGATCAACGTTCAAGACCGGCCCAATGACGTGGAATCAGTCGTGAGGAAATGTTTTGACTCCATCAATAGGGTGAGTCACTGTTGTTGTTTGTGTCTGTATGTTGCCTTTACTGTGCCTGTCTGTATTTGTGTATGTGTGACTGAATAGGCCTCTGTGGCCTTGCCATGACTCCGCAGTGTAATTCTGTTTCAACATGAGTCCACAGTCAGTTATGAGAGTTTATTCAGAAACAGTTGGGATGGAGCGATATCATCCTTTCTATTTCAGCTGGACCCACGCATCATTCAGCCATTCTTGTCGGAATGTCGAGACACGATAGCCAAACTGGATAATCAGAACATGAAAGCCATCAAAGGGCTTGAGGACAGGTTATACGCTCTAGACCAAATGATAGCAAGCTGTAACAAGTTGGTCAATGAACAGAAGGAACTTGCTCAGGTAAGCAAAATAGGTCTTATCTAAATTGTTATTTTACCAAATGCCAATAGTCAATAAAACACTGTATAGAAATTAGCCTATTCATTCAAATGACTACTTGATAAAACTATGTACTGTATACTGCAATCAAGCTTTTAGTTTAAAATCTGTGCATGAAATCTAACTAAACTCCCCTATTAATCAATCTATTGGTTGTTAGGGATTTCTGGCCAATCAGAAGCGTGCTGAGAACCTGAAGGATACGTCTGTGCTGCCTGACCTGTGTCTTAGTCACGCCAACCAGCTGATGATCATGCTGACCAACCACCGGAAGCTTCTGGACATCAAACAGAAGTGCACCACTGCCAAACAGGAACTGGCGAACAACCTACAAGTTCGACTCAAGTAAGACATCTGTTCATCTTTGTCATTTTTTATTAAGATGTTCTCCGTGCATCTTCATCCCAGAAGCCAGAAAACATACTGCTGAAAATCCCTTGAGCAATGAAATGAACCAAATTTCTCTACTGAATCCAGATGTGTAACTGGTCAAATACAGCCATTGAAAGCACGAAACAAACTAAGCTAACACTGTAGAAATAATGCTAACTTAGCCAAGCTAAAGCATCCTGACCACTGTGAATGTAGATGGTGCTGCTATGTGATGCTGCACGCGGATCAGGACGGAGAGAAGCTGCAGGCCTTGCTGAGGCTGCTGACAGAGCTGATGGAGAGGGTCCGGGTGGTGGACGCCCTCAGCACCGTGCCTCAGATGTACTGCCTGGCCGTGGTGGAGGTGGTGCGCAGAAAGATCTTCATAGGTCACTACAGAGAGGTCAGAGCACAGGACCATCATGTGACCACTTCTCAAAACCCAATCCCAACCCACATCTCCCCTCAGTTCCAACTTGCAGACCTAAAACAAGCCTCAACTTCCAGCCGGGCCTACAGATATGGGGTGAAACTCAAATTGGAGGGAAAATAGTGTAAATTCTGTTCTTCTCTTTCTCTCCTCAGTGGGCCTGTGCTCTGGTGAAGGATGGAAAACGTCTCTATGAGACTGAGAAGTATAAAAGGGAAACGTTTGGAAAGTTGTTCAGTAAGTTCCTTTATTTAAAAAAAAAATCCCATTTGGTGATATTTAACGAGTGTCCCCTCTGAAATTAACATACATTCATTCCTACCAACAGCTGAGCTGACATAAAGCTCTGTGATCCTCTTTGCAGGGAAATCTTTTCTCAGAAATCGCTTGTTTAGAGGACTTGACTCATGGCCCCCCACTTCATTTTGCGTAAGTAGTCAGTCAAATCTCTGTGTTTTTTTAACATCTATTTAATTCCCCAAATATTGTAATCCAATCCATTTCTCTTGTTTTTGTTGTTTATCCCTCTTTTATCGTGTAGACGCGAAAGCCCAGAAAGTTTGACTTTGAGCTTCCAGATATTTCCCTTGGTGACCTGCAGTACTTAAAGACCTGTTGTCCTACAGAGGTGCAGCCTTTCCTCAGGTAGGCCGTGGTTTCCCCCTCGTGCATAGTGAAGCAATAACCATGCATGCCTGCCTTACGTTTTAGTTAACTTGTGAACACTTGGCTGTATTATCTGTTGTAATATGCAGTGCAATAAACCTGCTACTTTTCCCCAGGCTTCCAACACTGTGTGACTTTGAGCCTTTGCACCAGCACGTGGAGATGCTTCAACAGTTGGTGCTAGCTACTCAAGCTGCCAGTGTGGACGAGATGTCTCGAACTATCACTGACTTACTGAGCGAACAAAGGGTGATCACAATCTACAATGGAATTTGCACTGGAAATAATCCAAAAGCACAGAGATCACTGTCCCTTAATTGCATATTCTTCACTCACTCCCCTTCTCATTTCTGTTCCTCCAGGTGTCGTGCAGCCAGAGTGATCAGAGATCCACGGCAGCGGTGACCCCGTTAACCACGTGGTCCAACAGCACACCGGGGACCACCTTTACCTCCTCCGTGACCCCATCCTCTCTCAGTCTCCCGGGCCCACTCTGCCAGCCCCTCCCTGGCCACGGCCCCACCACGCTGGAGGACCTGTCCCCAGACAGCATCGACGCCCAAACCTTTGACTTTGAGACCATTGGCCACCCCAACATGGACCCTGTCCTGCAGCAGGCCGGTTCCCTGGACCTGGACTCCCTGGCTGAGAGCCCCGAGTCAGACTTCATGTCGGCGGTCAACGAGTTTGTGATCGAAAACCCGCCCACCCCCATCAGCGACCCCACCAGCCCAGGGATGATGGTGGAGTCGCTGTACTCTTCGGTCATCAACGCCATCGACAGCAAGCGCATGCATGACACCACCGCTTTAGAGAGGGAGAACTCCAAGATGGCCGCGCTAAAGCTGAGCATGGAGAAGTACCGCACTGCCGCCGAGGAGTCCCAGACCAACCTGCGGAGCGTCAAGGATGACCTGTACCGCCACAGAGACCTGCTGCTGAAGGAGCAGCGAGACTTTGGCTTCGCCCTGAAGACCATGACCAGTGAGGTGTGCAACATGGTGGACACCATCCGTAATAGAGAGAAGGAGCAGCACCAGGCCGAGCTCCTCTCCCTGCAGCAGGACCACGAGAATCAGCTTCAGGCCCTGATGGAAGAGAACCAGGTCAACAAGAACATTGTGAAAGACGTGCAGCGGGGCATGCTGGAACTGGAGGGGCTGCTGGAGCACAAGAAGGAGGAGCTTACCCAGCTGGAGGTCGAGAGAGAGCACTGGGCCGAGGCAGAGAATGGACACACTCAAATGGCCAGGGACCTGGAGCAGAAGATCAGCGATCAGGCCCAAGAGGTGCAGACCCTAGTTTCCTCCAGAGACTCCCTGGCCAGCCAGCTGGAGACGCTGCACATTGAGATCAAGCGCGGCCAGCAGAAGATCCGCCAGGAGCTGGAGGAGAGGATGAGGCAGCAACACCAGGCCCAGCTAGATACCCTGGTCCGGAAGAACCAGGAGGCCCTGGAGCATCTGGCCACAGAGAACAGAGCCAAGCTGAGCGAGGTCACTGACCTGCATGCCGCCACCCTGACAGAGAGGGACTGCCAGCTGATGGACCTGGAGGCCCGGGTCATCGAGCTGGCTGACCTGCGCTGCAAGCTGGAGGTGGAGCTGGCCCTGAAGGAGTCTGAGACAGAGGAGGTGAGGCTGCTGTACGAGGAGGCCAAGCAGGGGCAGCAGGAGGCCAATGTGGGGAAGGCCACCGTGGAGGCTGAGACCCAGTCCCTCAGCGAACAGCTAGCCCAGGTTAACAGGCAGCTGCAGGCCAAGAACGAGGAGTACGAGACGGGCTTGGCTGAGCTGAGGAGGCTGATGCGGATGGAGAAGGACCAGTGTATCTCTGAGTTGGCGGACAGGCACGAGGAGGAGAGGAACCAGCTCCACAGAGAGCTGACCGCCCTGCAGCAACAGACCCTGGACACCGAGAGGAGCCGCGTTGAGCAGCTGCAGAACCTCCAGCGAGACCTCGACCTGCAGACAGCGGCGCTGTGCGAAGATAAGGAAAAGCAGCGGGGGATTTCTGAGGAGCAGGAACAACACTTAAGGACCGTTATCTGCGATTTGCAGGTGGAGAACGACCTGCTCGCCAAAAGAATAGAGCAGGACACACAAACAGCCCAGGAACGTTTGGAGAAAGAGAAGGCCTTGAAGGCTGCTGTACCAGATGACTTTAAAGACTTAAAGCAACAGAAGGTGGAGAGGGAGAAAAGACTGTTAGACAAAATTAGGCAACTTGAATGTGACCTTCAGGAAAGACAATCCTCTGGAAGGTAAGAGCTAATGAATGCCCCACTGCTCTCTACTTGCATTAAACAGACAGCTGTGATTTGCTATAAACATGTAATTCGCCTTGTAATGAACAAGGTAACTATTTATACAGATCATTATTAGCTGTGACATTAGCTTCTCCATGTGATATACTGTATCTAATATAGCAAACATTTGAGTGAATCCCACCCAGACTTCAGCCTGTGTTGACTTCAGTGAGCTGTGGTGTACCCTGAAAATAGCACTTTTGTAATGTGGCATAGCTGCATTTAGGGTTGGGGTGTCCTGAAAAAAGGGCCTGTGTTAAATGCTAGGGGAAACCAGCACTTGTACTGTATACTGTGTCAAGCATGCATGTGGTTGGAGGTTTTTGACATACCTGTTGCCAAAGGGATTAAAGTTTAAGTTGTGAGGAGTTAGTATTTATTTTGACCTGGTCTGTCTGTCTGTCTGTCTGTCTGTCTGTCTGTCTGTCTGTCTGTCTGTCTGTCTGTCTGTCTGTCTGTGTCGCTTGTCTCTGCCTGCCTGCCTGTGTCTCTGTCTGCTTGCCTGCGTCTCTGTCTGTCTTCCTGCCTGCGTCTCTGTCTGCCTGCCTGCCTGCGTCTCTGTCTGCCTGCCTGCCTGCGTCTCTGTCTGCCTGCCTGCCTGCGTCTCTGTCTGCCTGCCTGCCTGCGTCTCTGTCTGCCTGCCTGCCTGCGTCTCTGTCTGCCTGCCTGCCTGCGTCTCTGTCTGCCTGCCTGCCTGCGTCTCTGCCTGCCTGCCTGCCTGCGTCTCTGCCTGCCTGCCTGCGTCTCTGCCTGCCTGCCCGCGTCTCTGCCTGCCTGCCCGCGTCTCTGTCTGCCTGCGTCTCTGCCCGCGTCTCTGTCTGTCTGCCTGCCTGCCCGCGTCTCTGCCCGCGTCTCTGCCTGCGTCTCTGCCCGCGTCTCTGCCTGTCTGCCCGCGTCTCTGCCTGTCCGTGTCTCTCTGCCTGTCCGTGTCTCTCTGCCTGTCCGTGTCTCTCTGCCTGTCCGTGTCTCTCTGTCTGCCCGTGTCTCTCTGTCTGCCCGTGTCTCTCTGTCTGCCCGTGTCTCTCTGTCTGCCCGTGTCTCTCTGTCTGCCCGTGTCTCTCTGTCTGCCTGCCTGCCACTTGTGTCTGTGTCTGTCTGCCTGCTACTTGTGTCTGTCTGCCTGTTACTTGTGTCTGTGTGTGTCCCTCAGAGAGGCAGGGTTGTCGGAGGTACAGACAGAGGGTCGGGGGTCTGATGCAGGGGCTCCTCTCTCCCTGGACTCTGCATTGCAGGAGCATCTGCAGCAGGAGACAGCCTCGCTGCACACCCAGCTGGAGCTCCTGGAGAGGAGGAAGAACGAGGAGATGCAGAACCTCAAGACCTCCCTCATTGCAGAACAACAGGTCAGTGTTAGGCTAGTCCTCCCCAGATCTTCAGAAGGTTCCTCTGTCAGTATTGACCAGCACCTATCTAGATACACTACCATTTAAATCCTATAGTCTGTCGTTTGTCTGCCTAAAATGTTGAGTTTTTATCTAATTGTTAGCCAAATGTTATATATATTTTTTAGCATTTGTCTCCAATTAGCTTTCCTCTAAGTAGGTCTAATTGTGATCCACTGGCAACTGCAAACAAACTGACCACCAGTGACCAATATCTAAAATTCTTCAAATACTCCATTACATCTCCTAAGTCTTAGTCACCCCTTAATGAAGCAGGTCTGTGGGGCCTAGGGGCCTTAGAGCACAGTGTTCTCATGTTGTCTTGCTTGCTGGGGAGCAGTCCAAATGGGAATCTGATACTAGTCTCTGTGTGTGACCCTCTTGGTGGAACGTGGTTAGGCCTAAACCATGTTGTTGGGAGTAAAAAGCTGTTAGAACAAGTTAGAAATATTGGTGAGAACACATTATGCCTCACAAATATATATATTTTTTTACTATTTCTATAAATTATTATTATACTCATAGGTTTTGCTACCAAGCCCAAGATCCTCCTAGCTAGCCCAAGATCCTCCTAGCTAGCCCAAGATCCTCCTAGCTAGCCCAAGATCCTCCTAGCTAGCCCAAGATCCTCCTAGCTAGCCCAAGATCCTCCTAGCTAGCCCAAGATCCTCCTAGCTAGCCCAAGATCTTATGTTAAAGTGAGCAAGCTTCATTGTGGTCTATTGTTCTGAGCCATGACTCAACCCTCAGTTGACTCACTGAGCCTGTCACCTGTCTGGTAGTTCTTTGTCCTCTGTGACTGCCTCACTGTGTGTTAACTTACCTCCCAGACAATGCAGTAGCAGTATCTGGAAGTCTTCATTTCCCCCTCCTCCCTCCCCAGACTAACTTCAACACTGTGCTGACGAGAGAGAAGCTGAAAAAGGAACAGATCATCAATGATCTGACAGAGAAGCTGCGGAAGGTTACCCAGCAACAGGAGAAGGACAAAGGTACAGGACAAACAGACACGTACAGCTATGACACTATGAGAGAACAGAATGATTTATGCCTTCTGAAAACTTAATGTGCTGGATATACTGAAACTAGATTGCATTTTCTATGCTGTTATTGGTTTGTGGTTCGTTCAATCCTTGAATATGTTGGTTGATTGTGTTGAAAGTCAGTCTTGCTGCAGTCCATTTATCCTGATATGTTCACTGTGTGTCTCCAGGTCTAATAGAGACACTGTCTGAAGACCGGGCCATCATCATGCAGGAGAAGAAGCAGTTGGAGGAGGACCTGAACCGGCTGCGCAGCACCGCCCTGGTGTCCTCGGCCTACTACAGCCCAAACCCCTTAGCTCTGGAGCCCACTGGAGCCGGGCCTGGACCTGGGCTTTGTCCTGGTCCTGGGACTGAAATTGAGGTTGGGGCTAGAGCCTGCTACTCAGAGCCCTTCCTTGACCCAGACAGACTGGCCTCTGTGGCCGCCATCAGAGAGGACGACAAGGTGGACTCAGCTGTGGAGGCCAGTATGGTGACCGTACAGTAAGCATCTCCCAAACATAAATAGTCCAATAAACAGTCACTCATAATAACCCCCTAACATCGCAATGAATCTGTCATTTTATAGAAATAAGTTAAGCTTTGACAGATCTACTTGTCAAAATATTTGTCTAATGGTACCTGTTTAAACTTGGAGACTTATTTGGTTGAACTGAGGACAGTGATAGCCTTTGAAAGGCATTAGACCAATTTATGAATAGAAGTTGTAAGCTGTCAAAGAAAAATGTTGAAGATAGTAGTAGCATGTCAGTTTTAATGTGTAAAAGATGAAGAAGGATGTTGAAAGTACTTGTTTGAGATAGCCAGACAAGGATGGATAACGTGAGGACAAATAAGACAGAACAAGGGAGGCTAGGAATGGAAAATGTAAGTTATTTCTTTCTTTTTACTTTTAACTACAGTCAAGCAGGCTAGCAATCATAATTACCCCATAGAAGGTCACTCTAAATTTATATTTATGCTTGTTGAATCTTCATCTTTCAAAGTAAGAATTTGTTTGAATGATTCTCAAATGTGTTAAAAGCTGTCACCACAGTGATCTGATTATTCGTCCGTTGTTTCCTTATCAGCGATAACATCCTGATGATATCCGAGGAGAAACAGCGGATACTGTTACTTGAGAGGGTGAGTAGACGCCTCTATGACATAATCTTCTAAATGGAACCAGAGGAAGTTAGGCTCATTGAATGAGGAATTACAATACTAATAGGATCTAAACTCAGCAACAAAAAGAAATGTCCTCTCACTGTCAACTGCGTTTATTTTCAGCAAACTTAGCGTGTGTAAATATTTGTATGAACATAAGATTCAACAAGTGAGAGACAAACTGAACAAGTTCCACAGACGTGACTAACAGAAATGGAATAATGTGTCCCTGAACAAAGGGGGGGGTTCAAAATCAAAAGTAATAGTCAGTTTCTGGTGTGGCCACCAGCTGCATTAAGCACTGCAGTGCATCTCCTCCTCATGGACTGCACCAGATTTGCCAGTTCTTGCTGTGAGATGTTACCCCGCTCTTCCACCAAGGCACCTGCACGTTCCCGGACATTTCTGGGGGGAATGGCCCTAGCCCTCACCCTCCGATCCAACAGGTCCCAGACGTGCTCAATGGGATTGAGATCCAGGCTCTTGGCTGGCCATGGCAGAACACTGACATTCCTGTCTTGCAGGAAATCACACACAGAATAAGCAGTATGGCTGGTGGCATTGTCATGCTGGAGGGTTATGTCAGGATGAGCCTGCAGGAAGGGTACCACATGAGGGAGGAGGATGTCTTCCCTGTAACGCACAGCATTGAGATTGCCTGCAATGACAACAAGCTCAGTCCAATGATGCTGTGACACACCGCTCCAGACCATGACGGACCCTCCACCACCAAATCGATCTTGCTCCAGAGTACAGGCCTTGGTGTAACGCTCATTCCTTCGACGATAAACGCAAATCCAATCATCACCCTGGTGAGACAAAACCGCGACTCGTCAGTGAAGAGCACTTTTTGCCAGTCCTGTCTGGTCCAGCGACGGTGGGTTTGTGCCCATAGGCGACGTTGTTGCTGGGGATGTCTGGTGAGGACCTGCCTTACAACAGGCCTACAAGCCCTCAGTCCAGCCTCTCTCAGCCTATTGCGGACAGTCTGAGCACTGATGGAGGGATTGTGCGTTCCTGGTGTAACGCGGGCAGTTGCTGTTGCCATCCTGTACCTGTCCCGCAGGTGTGATGTTCGGATGTACCAATCCTGTGCAGGTGTTGTTACACGTGGTCTGCCGCTGCGAGGACGATCAGCTGTCCGTCCTGTTTCCCTGTAGCGCTGTCTTAGGCGTCTCACAGCATGGACATTGCAATTTATTGCCCTGGCCACATCTGCAGTCCTCATGCCTCCTTGCAGCATGCCTAAAGCACGTTCACGCAGGTGAACAGGGACCCTGGGTATCTTTCTTTGGGTGTTTTTCAGAGTCAGTAGAAAGGCCTCTTTAGTGTCTGAAGTTTTCATAACTGTGATCTTAATTGCCTACCGTCTGTAAGCTGTTAATGTCTTAACGACCGTTCCACAGGTGCGTGTTCATTAATTGTTTATGGGTTTATTGAACAAGCATTGGAAACAGTGTTTAAACCCTTTACAATGAAGATCTGTGAATTTATTTGGATTTTTACGAATTATCTTTGTAAGACCGGGTCCTGAAAAAGGGCCGTTTCTTTTTTTGCTGAGTTTATATGGGTTGTTCTAGAATTTGGCTTGAGTTGTTTGTCCTAACGTGTGCTGTCATATTTCAGACTTTACATATGAAGGAAGAGGAAAACAAGCGCCTCAGTCAAAGACTGGTAGGTTTGATTCAATTTGATGACTGATTAGACAATGTGGAAATGTTGCTGTTAATATAATGTGATTGTTTAACTGTTCTAGGGCAAAAAAACTACCAGAAATTGCCATTTCTTGATACATTAATTTTTCACATGGTTTCCATGTGTATGGTTGTCCCCCACGATGAAATCGGGGAGGGGACTGTGCATCTGTCTCTGTACGTTTGTACGTTAGTCACACGCGATATGTCAGACAACACTGGCCCGATTTTGACGAAACTTGGGTGAATGATGCGTTTTGCCGTATACATACGGCATTTACAAAATTACACTGATAGACCCAATGGGGGTGCTATAGGAATCAACTGAAATTCTAAAGTTTCAGCATCTGTATCTCCTATACCGTTTGAGCTTGAATTGTTGTCACTAATTGGCGCTGCATCATTTGTGGGGGACAGCATGTTTACTATTGCCTTGTTACTTATGGATATACACTCATTGGCCAGTTTGTTGGGTACACCCATATTGTACTGGGTCGGACCCCCCTTTGCCTCCAGAACAGCCCGAATTCTTCGGGGCATGGAAACATTGCTCAATTGGTATCAAGGGACCTAACGTGTCATTACACTACTGCCACCAGCCTGTATCATTGACACCAGGCTGGATGGGGACATGGACTCATGCTGCTTAGGCCAGATCCTGACTCTGCCATCAGCATGACGCAACAGGAACTGGGATTCTGTTTTTCTATTCTTCAATTGTCCAGTGTTGGTGTTTGTGTGCCACTGGAGCTGCTTCTTGTTGTTTTTAGCTGATAGGAGTGGAACCCGGTGTGGTCGTCTGCTGGAATAGCCCGTCTGTGAAAAGGACTGACGAGTTGTGCGTTCCAAGATGCTGTTCTGCACACCGCTGTTGTACTGCGCCGTTATTTGCCCATTTGTCACCCGCCTGTTAGCTTACACGATTCTTGCCATTCTCCTTCGACCTCTCGTCAACAAGCTGTTTTCGCCCACAGGACTGCTGCTGAGTGGATGTTTTTTGTTTGTCGCACCATTCTCCGTAAACTCTAGACACTGTTGTGCGTGAAAAGCTCAGGAGGCCGGCAATTTCTGAGATACTGGAACCAGAGCACCTGCCACTGACCATCATACCATGCTCAAAAGTCGCTTAGGTTACTCGTTTTGCCCATTCTAACGTTCACTCGAGCAGTAACTGAATGCCTATCTGCCTGTGTTATATAGCAAGCCACGGCCACATGACTCACTGTCTGTAGGAGCAGAATGGGGTGGAGTACCTAATAATCTGTATTAGTGTGTATCCCATTAGAATTCATTTAGCTTTGACACAGGTATTGTCAGTGTACCCCAGTCTATTTTACCCCAGCTCCACTAGATGGCAGTAGCATCAAACCTTATATCCCTGTCCAGCAGACCTAGGAGGTTTCTGAGCCCTAACAGTAACTTCCTTCCTCCAAAAGGAAAATCAATACAGTCCTTCAGGCAGTTAAACATATTGCACCACTATTGCACACATACCTAAAAAGTTGCATAAAAATAAGTGCCAAAACGTATATGTTCCAGCAAATACATTTCACGCCATACGGTGGTGGTATTGACAGCTGCCATGCAAAGATCAGTCAGACTAGGAAAGCATCCATGACCAGCAGTGTCAAGAAGATCATACTCACTCTTAACAACCATTACCTTTCTCTCTTTGTAGATGTCTCAAAGCATGTCCTCGGTGTCGTCACGGCATTCAGAGAAAATCGCCATCAGAGAGTAAGCTTATAAGATTGCCACATAAGTGCTGATGTGTAGAGTGTGTAGATACAGTGCTTGTACGTTTTCTCCTTTGTAAAAAATGAAATTAGTTTTCTCCAGCAAATCTCTGTTTTTCAGCAGTATGAACATCAAAGCTTTTTTATTTGTGTTTTTTATTTAATTTTTTGTCTCTTAATATCTGGTTCATCCTTTTGTTGTATCTAGTATCTAGCACCATTTTGTGTCAAGGTTGACCTCTGTGTCCTTTTCAGTTTCCAGGTTGGTGACTTGGTTCTGATCATCCTAGATGAAAGGCATGACAACTATGTACTGTTCACCGTGGGTCCCACCCTGTACTTCCTCCACTCCGAGTCCCTCACTGCACTGGACCTCAAACCAGGTCAGACTATCACCATAGCCTATACTTAAAAAACAATATGTAGCTAAGTTATTATAGAATATTTACTTACTAAGTTATAATATACAAAGTTATATACAATTTTAACTTTTGTTGCGTAGATACAAAGTTGCATACAATATATAATATACAATTATACAAAGTTATTGTATAAAAGAAGACATGTTTTGTTGAACAAGTTGTGCAAAAACAAGCACTTATCTCCTCTTTACAAACTCTAAATATTGATGAATTTATTAACTTGGACAACTGAATTGGAGTAACCTATGTCAAAATGTTTGTATTGATTGTATTGGTTTTATTCTGTCAATCACTGACAGATCCTATGTTTACTTCAGCATCAGGAGCCTCAAGACGGCCGTGGGTTCTTGGAAAAGTGATGGAGAAGGAATATTGCCAGGCGAAAAAGGTAATTAGTATATAGGTAATGAATTGTAATAGTCATTTAATAGTCCAGTAGTATAGGACAGTAGCTTTTCTTAATATAGATTGTCATTAAAGAAGGTAAAATGCTAATTATAATAGTAAATTAATAATCAACTAAAATAATCAACAATCACAGGGTGATGTTTTAAGAACATGTATGTGGTGACTGTTTCCCTTAGGCTCAAAACCGCTTCAAAGTTCCTTTGGGCACCAAGTTCTACAGGGTGAAAGCTGTTTCATGGAACAAGAAAGTATAATATAGCCAAGTTATGAGCTAAAATGTATGTTTATATTGCATAGAGTTTTAAATAGACTCTCACATCATACATAATTCATAAATACATCTCTTATCAACTTGAAAATGAAAAGAAAGATAATAATCATGCTATTATTTGGGCTTTCAGTTCAACATCCCATCAACCCTCTCTCTTTTTAATCCAGAAGATTTGTTATTGTGGACCAAACACTATTTCTTTATTAGGGCATGGCCCTAAACACTGGCAGAAAGCTATTAATACCTGTGTGTAAATTGAACAAAAAGTATTTGGATGTTTATATATTTAGTTATCATTCATTATCAGCATTTGTCCTCTTTGTGGAAAATACTGTATCATTACCAACAACAAATGAAAATATACATTTATTATAAATGTTTATGAAGGAATGTTCATGGCATGCATATTGATATATTTTCTTTGATTTCACTTATCCAGTTAAATGTCGTAGTTGGAAGTGTAGTAAATGCTGTTTGTTACTCACAGAGCAGTATGGCCCTGTGTTAATACTGACATGTACATTTTGGCCGACTGGTGAAAGCGGTCGTCATTGCAATCCTTGAAAATGCACTTTCAAAAAACAACGCTTTTTGTTGATTCAAAAGGGAAGGAATTGTGCTGTCAAAAAAAAACAAACGCAAAAATTAACTACAACAGGTCAAAACTTCCCTCTATCATAGAATATTGATATGTAGAAAGGAATACTTTGCTTGTGACCGTGTTTCATTACTGGATGACATTGTACATTACCCATCATTCAAATCACACAAGTAACAATAAATGACTGTATTGTAAAAGAATTTAGAGTTTTGAAACAATAAAAGATTGACCCCAAAAAACTTTACTGCACTGTTATTTCTATACAAAACTGAAATACTCACCCATAAAAGCATTGGTGGTTTATAAAATATTTACACACAAAATATAAGACATGACATATAGACAATGTTTTAAAAAGATCCAATTCAAAAAAGTATGACATAAAATTTCCATGATGAGCAACATCTCAAAGTGCAGCATTAGAGAGAATATCATATATCGAATATACCTCTAATGACCTGCACATGAGGATTGCAGTGGAAACTCATTTATGGAAATCCTGTCACTGAGCTGATCCTGCCTTTGGAATGCTCATAAGGACATAGGAAGGAAAATGCTACTTCTGTAGTTAAAGGACAAGCAATGCATTCATTACACTCAGTGACAACCTGCCTGTTTTAAAACCTGGTTTGCTGGCTCTTCAGGAAATATAGTAGGCCAATATTAATGCTCACTATCTAAGGACATTTAATTAGAATATTTTCATTGTACAACAACAAAATCATTGATAAGAGACCAAAGAAAAAGGCTCTTTATTGTTATGGATTTATTTTAATGGCATGGTGTTTTCCCCCACCAGTATGACCAATTGAAAAATTACAAATAGACAAAGAAAATGTGTAACGTTTTGATAATAGCAGTTGTTTCAGAAATCATTGGTTTGGAAATCCGTGTAAGTTCCCACAAGCTATAAAGAAAATACATTCTTATTTGATTTAGAATTTCTGCTTTTGTGGAAGGCATTCGCTAACGTGGCAGTAGTGTTGGCATGCTATGGCAGGAAACAGACTTCAAAAAGGCTTCAAATCAGGACCCAAGAACGGTGCGGCCCTCATGGAGGAGGAAGCGCACCAACATCACTTTCCCAGATCACAGCAGGGAGCATCGCAGCTCTCTGCAGAGCAAGCGCTCACTAACCGTGTGGGTCTAGGGGTGTTTTAACAATGTTTAGCTCTATTTTCTCCATTTAGCATAAGCCTGTTGTCACATTTGGACCGCTTCTTCATATATGAATGGTGTGATTCCTACAATTTTTTTCGGGACGGGCCTGAATGAGAAAATATGCGACAACACAGCATTCGATGATACCGAGGTGGCCTGGCACCCACCAACCATGTGCACTGGACAGGCTCTTAGTGTAAATGTTTACGACCCCCCTCTGAGCTTGGAGCTGCTTGGAGTCACTTATCAGGCTAAATGGGATTTTAGCATTGCCATGTTAACAACAGTCAATGGCTTAGGATTGTACTCAAACTAGTTCCATTGATTCCACCAGTATTAGTTTAAGACTGCTAGCTCCCTCAAACGTGTCTCAACACTAGCTAAATTTACTATCACACCAAATAGACCTATTATTCAAGTCAATTCGATGGGCAAGTGACGACGTCATGCTTATGGGTCCTGTCCCCTAATCCTTTGAATGGGCTTGATGATTATATCATCAAATTCATGAAGAGGCGTTTTTTTTACATTCCTGGAAAATGACACGTCACTTTCATACCATATAGGCCTTGTGCTGCTCCAAATGCATCAGATTAGAGCTATACCATACAAAATATTCAACAACTCAAGTAGTTTTGCAAGGTGAATAAGGTGCTAAAAATAGCTAGCAGGGAAGAAAGTGTTCTCTGTCTAAATAGACAGGTTGTTATCTGTATGTGGAGGAGCATCTGAAGACAGGCTGTCTAATATAGTATTTGTCGGCCGCAGGAGTAGGAATGAAAAGGAAAGGAAAAGAAAATCACTGCAATGCAGGAAGGTTGAGTTATTTCTAGAACCATACAAGGAACGTTGAGAGTTATTTGTAAAACGATACAAGAAATGTTGAGTTATTTGTAAAACCATACATCTGCAGTAAATGTGTAACCTGTTTTTCCAGAAACATCCAAGAAAACATTTTAAAACGTGATATAAGAGATTGGATAGCTACATGCATAATACCCAGAATGTTAGCTATGCAAAAAAATAGTAGTAGCTTGTCATATTGAATTGGTCTCTCGAATACCATCAGTGCAACAAGAACAATCTTGACTCTCAGCTCATGTATGAAACAACAATAATCATCAAAGATACTCCAAACTGTAAAAGGCAAGGGATAACCAACCACCCCTGCCTTGAAATGGCATAGTCAAAGGATTCTTACCTCCAGGCATTTATTCACCTGTCATCATGCTATAGAAACACTCAATGTTGTAGAGAGTTATAGTGACATATCGAAAAGATTAAGTGAAGACAGGACACAAAGAATGTCATATTTAGTGTTTGATTCTACCCTTTGTTACTCATCTCATTCAAGACCATACATACGTTGCATTAGATTTTTTTGCATCTTTGACACTATACATTAGATAGCGGGACAGCAAATAAACAAGTATTGTTCACGGAGTAAATATGCACTTAAAATGGTGGATAAATGAATGGGAACGCATTATAACAATTTTATTTTTGGAAAATCAAAATGAAAAGAGTCTGTTGAAGAACACCCAGTGGCATCAAGAAGGCTGAAACAGCAAACCAAGGAGTAAATTGACTTAATGCCATCAAATTTCCCCCTATTCATGCTATAAGAATGGGGTTAGGGAAAGAGATTAGGTTATACATCTGCTGTCAGAGACTGGAGAGACCAAGCAGAGAACTTCACCTAAACAGAATGATGATCAAACAGACATGCCTCCTATTTTCTCCTTTATTGTCCCTTCTTCCCTTCTTTCACTCGACTACAGGCACAAACCCAGACAGGGGCAGATTTAATTCCTGATGAAACGAGTGAGAAATATGAGGGAGTCAGCAGCAATATCTGGATCTGAAATGTTCTACCCACCACATGAAACCCCCACAATGTCACTATTAGTAACACATTCACATAAATATGGATATTTTTTTATTCAAACATTTACTGTGTTGTTAGTGTAAATCTACATCTGATGACATAGCTTTGTAGGTAATTACTACCGTAGAGATAATTCACCATAGAAGACCTGAGGCTTTGGGGCTCCTACACTCACTAGGAAGAGAGAGTGCGTAGGTTTATAGTTGAGTAGCTATGCTGTGCCCTAAAGGCACATATGAGGCAAAGTTTGGTAAGTAACATTCTAATGTGTGGTTAACAAGATTTTTTTCTTATCTTAAGTGCAACAGAAAGTATACAAAATTATAACTAAATGCATTTGAAGTGCTCCTCAAGTAATTTTCACATTCAGTACAGAATTGTATGTAATCCTCTCAAATATAGAGTGAACTATTCCATTTGCAAATGAGAATAATTATTTGAATACCACAACACTGTAAATCCTATTGATTAGTGTGCATGACACTTTTTTCCATTTCCTCCTCCGAAACAAAACCGCAAAGAAGCCAGTAAACATTACAAATCTGTTGTTTTATTGGGTTAATCTGGCTGCTAAGTAACTGACAAGTAAATTAAATCTGTACAAATAGTTTTGGAGTGTCTGAAAATAGACAGTGATTTAAACTGTAACTAACAGCCATGCATTTTCCAGCTGCAGTGGCAGTGTTGAGGAAATGACACCAGCTTTGGTGGGTTGTATAGCTTCTGAGATGAGTCTCTTCATGTTGCTTGCAGTCCCATCATGGCATTGTTCGAAAGCTTGTTTACCTGCTGATAACATACACTGGTGGATTCAGGAGCACCGATCCAAAATCTGCTGCCAAAGTCACTCAAGTCTCATTGTACCACAGGAGGAGAAGAATGAACTGTTTACGCAGAGGGGAATGCAAAATGCTAAATGTGAAATCAAACTATGGGACCAATAAGGAATCACAATAACTTTGCCAAGGTTTTATTTTTAGCCCCAGTTGCAATGCTAGCGTTCTGGAAAACTGTAAAAACAAAAATGCCTGTGTGCGCTGTATGGCTAGGTTTGCACTATCTGGGGGGTGGGGGGGTATATCATTTGTACAAAATGGACAATGAAAAAGCAACATTTATGTTAGTTATGGATTCAGTTTTCGAGGTGAAATTAAATTAAATCAAGGATTCAACCGAAAAATCATTTCTAAATCATTCATATCATTTGGTCTGTAGATGTTTCATTTTAGAGAAGAAGCTATGTTTGCAGGTCAAAGGCATCCTTTTGCTTTGTATATATAATAACATGGTCCTCCTTGAGCCATGGCCCCTGCATTGGGCCCCACACCCATCCACAGGCAGGTATCCAGGGGGCCAGCAGGGCCCCCAGACGGCCATCTATGGGGGCCAGGTGACCCTGTCTCTGGGGTTAGCAGGATTACCACTAAAGAGGGATGGGCAGAGATGCTGAGGAGCCACTGAGTGCGAGTGTGCGAGGCTGGTGATGGCAGCTGTCAATGGTTTGGAAGGAGAAGCCAGACAGATTGTGCGTTCTGTTGGTGCAGCCAGTTCGCCACCTGGCAGGCTTTTCCTTGTTAGAACTTCTTGCTGTTTCTGTTCTCATCGTCAGAGAGATGGAGAGATGTTTCTTTCCCTCCTCTCTCCTCATTTGCGTTTTCATCTAGGGGGGAGATTTGGGATTTGTCAAACGGTTTAGAATGCTTTTGTATGAAATTATGGAAGATATGCACTCTACGTTCTAGACAAAGTAAGTAGGTTAATCAAGGGCACTATGTCACATCTACAGCTATAGAAGTATCCCATTGATTCCCACAATGACATTAGTGATTAGCTTTCCCATGCCCATAAAACACATTACCCATTATAGCTCATTATGACAGTAATTAATCAGACATGTAGCAACCCAGACAGACAAAACATCAGTTTGATCATTTGAATATTGCCCTCGTCATGATATGTTATTAAGAGGCATTAATTACCATTAATTAATTAACATGTGCAATAATGTTTAATGATTAATTCAAGTTATCAGTCACCTCTCCCTCCAGGCATCTGATTGACAAGATAAAGTATAACACATAGATGTTTTTTTTAAAGGCTAACAGCCTGATGCATCCCTTATTAGTTAGTCATTCCAACATGTACTGTATCACACCCAGAATCTAGCTGTCACTTCACCATTTCCTTCTATAATGCATATGTGCCTCACACCACACTCACGTCACAACAGTCACTGCCATCTCACAAGTTGATACAGAGGGATGTGATTCAGTTCCAGGTTTTTCTAGGGTTCTCAGAATCAAGATGTAGCCCACCAGTCGTCCACTGTGAGATGTCTACAGAAGATGTATTGTAGACTCTAGATATGTCTACAGAAGATGTATTGTAGACTCTAGATATGTCTACAGAAGATGTATTGTAGACTCTAGATATGTCTACAGAAGATGTATTGTAGACTCTAGATATGTCTACAGAAGATGTATTGTAGACTCTAGATATGTCTACAGAAGATGTATTGTAGACTCTAAATATGTCTACAGAAGATGTATTGTAGACTCTAAATATGTCTACAGAAGATGTATTGCAGACTCTAAATATGTCTACAGATGTATTGTAGACTCTAAATATGATGTCAATAGAAGATGTATTGTAGACTCTAAATATGATGTCAATAGAAGATGTATTGTAGACTCTAAATATGATGTCAATAGAAGATGTATTGTAGACTCTAAAAAGGATGTCAATAGAAGATGTATTGTAGACTCTAAAAATGATGTCAATAGACGATATATTGTAGACTCTAAATATGATGTCAATAGAAGATGTATTGTAGACTCTAAATATGTCAATAGAAGATATATTGTAGACTCTAAATATGAAGTCAATAGAAGATGTATTGTAGACTCTAAATATGTCAATAGAAGATATATTGTAGACTCTAAATATGATGTCAATAGAAGATGTATTGTAGACTCTAAATATGATGTCAATAGAAGATGAATTGTAGACTCTAAATATGATGTCCATAGATGTATTGTAGACTCTAAATATGATGTCAATAGAAGATATATTGTAGACTCTAAATATGATGTCAATAGAAGATGTATTGTAGACTCTAAATATGTCAATAGAAGATGTATTGTAGACTAAAAATGATGTCAATAGAAGATGTATTGTAGACTCTAAATATGTCAATAGAAGATATATTGTAGACTCTAAATATGATGTCAATAGAAGATGTATTGTAGACTCTAAATATGTCAATAGAAGATGTATTGTAGACTAAAAATGATGTCAATAGAAGATGTATTGTAGACTAAAAATGATGTCAATAGAAGATGTATTGTAGACTCTAAAAATGATGTCAATAGAAGATGTATTGTAGACTCTAAATATGATGTCAATAGAAGTTCTAGGCTTTTTAGTTAAGTTTTAACACTGATTATCAAGTACCACGTCTTTCCAGTGGCTGAAGACATCTACATCCACACAGTTATGCCTCTTTAATTCCTTAACCTCATACTTTAACAGTATGAGCTATAAGCACTGTGGGGTGTTTTAGGAGGTGGCACAGGTCAGAGGAAGTTCCCTCCAAACAGTCACAGTAGGCGGAGACCATCAGAAATCGACTACGCATTTGTAAAAAAAAATAATAATAATGTAACTAGGCAAGTCAGTTAAGAACAAATTCTTATTTACAATGACGGCCTACCGGGGAACAGTGGGTTAACTGCCTTGTCCACCAGGGGCCGGGGCAGAATAGCAGTTTTTTTTTACCTTGTCAGCTCGGGGATTCGATCCAGCAACCTGCTGGCTCAACGCTCTATTTACTAGGCTACCTGCCTTCCCAAAGTATAACTGGTTTACAACCTTTCCCAACCGTCCCAGGGACCACAAAATCACCTCCAAAAGAACCACTATTTGCGGAGTCCTGGATATATTTTTTTACATAAAATATCGTGGCTGTCAATTTTAGCAGTGAACGTATCTTATTAAATACCTATTATTATTGTTATTATTCTAAACAATTTGCATTGTGAAAACTATTTTAAAATTGCTTATACTACGATTAATACTCGCAACTGTTATTATTTTTGGAAGAAAAAAAGAGAGACTCCCCAAAAAAGTGTTGATAAAAAAAAATATATATATATATTTTAATCAACACTTTTTTTTTATCAAATCTGATCAATACATTACCTTACTTTTTTTTCCCTCAACACTTTTTGCGGACCCGCTGCAGTACCCACACGGACCACAGGTTGGTAACCACTGAACGAGATATCCACCATCTTTGATACAGCATACCTTTGCAACACATAGGGGAGTGACATCAAAGGTAATGTATTCATTGTATTGATCAGAAGTTAAAGATTTCTTGAACAAGTTACAATAAACATGTTGGTTGGTGTGCTAGCTTAGAAAATATGCTATGAAAAGGGCACTTCACACCAGTTTGCAAGCTAGCTAGTAGCTATATAACGTTAAGCAAATACGTTAAAAATGACAAACGTGTGTGGTTGAAGCCCACAATTTGTGAAACTTAACTATAAGAAGTGAAAATATAACTTGTTAATTTGTAGTCTTCAATGTTTTTTTGTGACATGAGCTACAACTTTACAAAGCTAACTATACTACTTCTGAACACCACCAGAGGTAGCTACTGAAATCAATGTGTTGATACAATTTATCCATCCTGTTTCTTTATTTGTTACAGCTATTTTCCAAGTGACCACCACAACTCATAGAGAGACTACAGGACAAACATGGCTGTGTCCCCAAAAAGAAGAATGAGGAGCAGAGGTAAAGTGTTAAAGCCAGCTGCTAAACTGAAAAGCTCACTGTCTGTTCAAATTGGGAGGGAGGGAAGATTATTTGCAACAGAAGTTGCACTGTTGGCCTGTTGAGTGTGGTGTCAGCTGGTCCCAGACCCAGTGGCCCTCACTGGGCTATGCTCTGCTGAAGGGAGGGAGAGTGGCTAATGGCTGCCCACAGCTCAGGACATGGCCTCGTTTGTTCATGGTCCCCCATCTCTGAAAAGAGTTATGCTGTTTACTTTGAATGGACAGCGTTTTTCTTTGTGTGCTCAATCAAAACAGAGGGGCAAAGTTAGTCAGCAAGTTGCATAGCGATCTGCATTCGAATTCTTCCAGCCTCTCTTGTATCAAGTTTGGAAACAATGTTTGACACTGTGTTTGACTGGACTGGGATGCTGGAGGTAGGAGAGATTTGTTTACCTCCCCAATACTAGATAGAACTAGATTCTAGATTCTAATTCATTCGTCAGCCACTTCTCAAATATATCTACTACAGTAGTGTACAGTAGCTTACAATCATCATATAACCCTCAGAATATAATGCATACAAATGATGGTTCAGTGAGTATAAGCTATGTAGTTAAAATATTTATATGCTTTTTTTATCTGATCTATTTTCTAACAAGGTATTTGCCTATGAATCCCTGGCACTTTTGATATTACCTGAAGGCAAATTGTACAGATTTATACAAGTTATTTACAACAACAGCCAAGCCATTCCTCTGGAAACTAGGCTGCAGATCAAAGGATTGGTTTGATCTCTACTTAGCATATTTGTTTAACCTAGCCAGTGATTCTGAAAAGTGCACAAGCTTTTGCCGTGATATGCAGAGCACCCTTTATCTGTCTTTTTCTTGTGTTAGCTCTGGATTTAAGTACTTTCTGTATTTAAGAGACAACTGGATTTGCCAGCTTTTGAAATTGAGTTGCCCACTGCTAGCTGTCTTGGCACCCAGGGATAGATAACTAGGTATGTTCCACCGCTAATCCTGATCGGCCTTGTAATAGTATTTGTGGACTGTACAGCACTCAATTAGGGCATAATGTGCTATTTTTATTTCCTTTAAGTTGTATTAAATTTGAAATCATTTGCAGTTTTTGCATATCTACTGTTTACTTTTTGAAGTATTGTTTTATAGCAGTTTTATTCAGGCAATGATGCTCTGCTCTGCACACACAGATACAAAATGTCAAGCAAAGAAACAATTTTCAAGTGCTCTAAAAAAAAATATGCCAGGGCAATCGGGCCATTTTCTGGAAAGCTTAAGAGAATGCATATGCACACAATGCCCTAATTCTCTCTTACTTTGGGCATGGGGAAAGATGAGCACAGGTTTATTGAGAGCCAGAAAAGGGGGCAGATAACTCACAAGAGGGATAAACCTGGGAAGTCATGCTGTAAATGTGTTTTACAGAAAACAATGAAAGGAGCAGACAAAGCGATTGTGGCAAAGTCCTTTGGAATATGGAAAAGCAGCTCTCAAAGGTCCAGGACCATGGAGAAGCCGGATGAGCCGTCCGAGGAGAGCAAGGAGAACCTTTCCAGCTGCACCTGTGAGTCCCTGCGAAAAGGTAAGGAACCAACAACCGATGGAGGAAAAGTGTGTCTACCTTATTTCAAATAGTCATAGGCCTATGTCTCTCAGCTTATTTTTCTTGTGGCCGTTTTAAATATTACTAGCAACATTGTTTTTCATTTGACTCTCCAGCTAGCCTGCTCTTTCCAGCCAGTGAACAAACAAACAAACCACATTGTTGGGCAGGAGAATTCCTTTTGAGGGAAAGTGTGTCTCCAATGATACCACGCTGCCAGGAAAAAGACAAAGCAAAAAATAGCTAACACAAAAACAGTCACAGGTGCATGGGACTGAGAGAGAACCCAGTGAATGGTCACCGCGGTCCCCAGGAGGTCTTTCAGTGTAAGCCAGTGCGGTGGGTGGACTTCTGACAAGGACATTGGTGAGCAGCCAGGTGGAGTGTGTAACTGTGAATGCTCCTGTTTATTCTTTTCACATGCTAATGTACCTCCAATCTGACTTCTCTATGTGGCAAAAACTTTACTTTTAGTTTACGTTTATGCCCACTAAATATTGTACTACACTTAACAAAATATAAACTCAACATGCAGTGATTTCAAAGATTTTTCAAAGAATTACAGTTCATATAAGGAAATCAGTCAATTGAAATTAATTCATTAGACCCTAATGTATGTATTTCATATGACTGGAAATAGAGATATGCATCTGTTGGTCACAGATACCTTAAAAAGAAGTGGCGCTGTGGATCAGAAAACCAGTCAGTATCTGGTGTGAACTCCATTTGCCTCATGCAGCGCGACACATCTCCTTCGCGTAGAGTTGATCAGTCTGTTGATTGTGGCCTGTGGAATGTTATCTCACTCCTCTTCAATGGCTGTGTGACGTTTCTGGATATTGGTGGGAACTGAAACGCTGCCATACACGTCACCGATTGAGCATGTTTGGGATGCTCTGGATTGACATGTCTGGTGAATATGCAGGGCATGGAAGAACTTGTACATTTTCAGCTTCCAGTAATTGTGTACAGATCCTTGTGACATGTGGCCGTGCATTATCATGCTGAAACATGAGGTGATGGCAGCAGATGAATGGCACGACATTGGGCCTCTGGATCTCGTCACGGTATCTTTGTGCTTTCAAATTACCATTGATAAAATGCAATTGTGTTTGTTGTCCGTGGCTTATACCTGCCCATACCATAACCATACCATGGGGCTCTCTGTTCACAACGTTCACAGCCGCAAACTGCTTGCCCACACAACGCCATACACCCTGTCTGCCATCTACCCGGTACAGTTGAAACCGTGATTCATCCATGAAGAGCACACTTCTCCAGCGTGCCAGTGACCATCGAAGGTAGGTATTTGCCAACTGAAGTCGGTTAAGACGCTGAACTGCAGTCAGGTCAGTACCCTGGTGAGTACGACGAGCACCCTGAGACAGTTTCTGACAGTTTGTTCAGAAATTTGTCGGTCATGCAAAACCCACAGTTTCATCAGCTGTCCGGGTGGCTTGTCTCAGACCATCCCGCAGGTGAAGAGCGGCTTATGGTAGAGAAATAAACATTCAAGTGTCTGGCAACAGCTCTGGTGGACATTCCTGCAGTCAGCATGCCAATTGCTCGCTCCCTCAAAACCTGAGACATCTGTGGCATTGTGTTGTGAGACAAAACTTCACATTTTAGAGTAGCCTTTTATTGTCCACAGCACAAGGTGCACCTGTGTAATGATCATGCTGTTTAATCAGCTTCTTGATATGCTACACCTGTCAGGTGGATGGATTATGTTGGCAAAGGGGAAATGGTCACTAACAGGAATGTAAACAAACATTTGAAAGAAATAACATTTTTGTGCATATGAAACATTTCTGGGATCTTTTAGTTCAGCTCATGAAACATGGGACCAACACTTTACATGTTGCATTTCTATTTTTGTTTATTATATACATTTTGCCTTCCTGTATTATACTTTTTTAAATTGCATATTCTATTCTTCTGAGCCATTAACTTTATGTTCATATTTTGATATTTTATTATTTCTTACTGCAAGTAAGCTTTTCGTTGGATAGTGTATACCATGTGTATCCTGTACATACGACTAATAAAAAATGCATCTTGAAACTTGAAAAACGTAAAACACACAGAAGCATTTTGATAACTTGTTTACATTCAATGTAATAATTGATGATATGCATTGAAATTGATTTAGTATGCAGTATGGTGCAGGATGGCAATCCAGTGTTACATGGAGGTTAACAGGCCTTTTTATTGGTACTGTAGGGTCTGACTTTCCATCCTTAACTGATGTAACTCTATTTTGTCCACGCTTACAGTAACATGTATTTGGCTTATCAGCATACACTGTTGGCATCAAATATTTGCAGAGGGCAGATCAAATTGTATTAGTCACATGCGCAGGTGTAGACCTTACAGTGAAATGCTTACTTATGAGCCCCTAACCAACAGTGCAGTTTCAAAAAATATGGATAAAAGTAACAAGTAATTAAAGAGCAGCAGTAAAAAATAAATTAACAATACAGGGGGGTGCCAGTACAGAGTCAATGTGCGGGGGCACCGGTTAGTTGAGGTAGTATGTACGTGTAGGTAGAGTTAATTAAAGTGACTATGCATAGATGATAACAACAGAGATACGGGTAGAAGTTGTTTAGAAGCCTTTTAGACCTAGACTTGGCGCTCCTGTACTGCTTGCCATGCGGTAGCAGAGAGAACAGTCTATGACTAGGGTGGATGGAGTCTTTGACAGTTTTTAGGGCCTTCCTCTGACACCGCCTGGTATAGAGGTCCTGGATGGCAGGAAGCTTTACCCCAGTGATGTACTGGGCCGTACACACTACCCTCTGTAGTGCCTTGCGGTCGGAGGCCGAGCAGTTGTCATACCAGGCAGTGATGTAACCAGTCAGGATGCTCCCGATGGTGCAGCTGTAGAATCTTTTGAGGATCTGAGGACCCATGCCAAATCTTTTCAGTCTCCTGAGGGGGAATATTTTTTTTTTATGTCCGCTTCACGACTGTCATGGTGTCCTTGGACCATGTTAGTTTGTTGGTGATGTGGACACCAAGGAACTTGAAGCTCTCAACCTGCTCCGCTGCAGCCCTATCGATGAGAATGGGGGCGTGCTCGGTCCTCTTTTTCCTGTAGTCCACAATCATCTCCTTTGTATTGGTCACGTTGAGGGAGATAGGCTCCACATTCTGTTCACACGCACCACTATGTGGACAGTATGAAGAGAGAAGTATGTGGATTATACGAATAATATCATTCAGCCCATCTAGGTCGATGGACCCACAATTCTGTCCACTTTACCAATACTCCATCTTGTTACTCTCACATAATTCCAACCTTACAGTAAATAGCTAACTTTAAAAGATATCATGAGCTTTCATCATAGTAAAATCATTTATCTATCTGTGCATATGTCTCTTTCAAATTCAGTTTCTGGAAAGGGATATATGGCTCCTCTGTACTAGAAACATTTCCATACCTTCTAGTGTGAACTCTATTAATAGCATCAAAGGCAGCATTAACATCTGCACCTCTAGCATATTTTCTGTATAACCAACGACTACAAATGACATGCTGTGTTCCTAACCCAGCTCCAACCCTGAATTACTGTGTGCTCAGTGTAATTATAAAGGAGGATTGTTGTCAGGCTATAATGCAGAATGCCAGGTACACACTGGCGGTGTCTCCCATTCCCACAAACTCACAGAGCCGTAACTATGTAGCCTACAATATGTACCCTAATCTCTAAGGTCAGCAGTAATTAGTTTAGATTTCTCTCTTTCTTGTTGAAACCTGAAATCAACCATTTGTCTGCTGATAAAAATAAAACATGAGGGAAATGGAGAAAGTGCAATACTTTGGTGCTCCATTCTTCCTAAGCCTGTTTAGGTCAGGGAGATCATTCAAGATTAAGTTCGAAATTGGACGTCTATCCATGTCCTTATGATGTCGGGAAATGCCTTCAAAACTGTCAGTAGGGGAAACGGTGAGCGCTATTATGGTCAAGTAGGCTTGGGTGGTGTAGATGGCTGGAGGATGGGTGTAATCCCATGACTCTGGGTCAGAATGCTGTGTGTTTAATCCCAGTGGTGGACCCAGATTTATTTTTTTAGCCCTATCCCTAACTCTTACCTTAACCATTTGGAATGAATGCCTAAACTTAACCCTTAAAGGCCCACCTCAGAGGAAGTTGCTGCACCTATTTTGAGTAATTCCTGTCCTAGAGCGGAAATTCTCGTTTACGTTCCACCTCGAAGATTGACGCAGGCTGCTAATTCAGGAATTGGGGGTGGGAACGTTGTCGTAGCAGAGGAATTACAACAAATATGGCGCTGACTGACAGGTGTCAGTGTAACTAGCTAGCATGTTAACTTTAGCCAGCTAATGAAAATTATGTGAGCACCGTTTCAGTTAAGAAGGTTGAAAGTAATTATATCAGAAAAGATTACCAGTCTACTTGTCAAGAGATAAGTCCCAGCCAAACCATGCCTCTACGGGCTCCCGAGTGGTTCGATTCCATGTTGTATCACAACCGGCCGTGATTGGGAGTCCCATAGGGTGGCACATAATTGGCCCAGCGTTGTCTGGGTTAGGGTTTGGCCAGGGTAGGCCGTCATTGTAAATAAGAATTTGTTCCTGACTTGCCTAGTTAAATAAAATCAATTAAAATATACTAGCTGCTGATATGTTGAGGGTTGACGTTTGTCCGACTTTTTCCATTTTAATAATATGAGTGAAACCGTGTCGGATTCCAGACGTCATTAATATTTGGACATGCACACGGACATGATCAAATAGCTATATTGTTTGTTCTCTCTGTTTATCATTTTCTCTTTAGGATCAGTAGAATGGTTGAAAATGAGAACCCTGCATACCCAGGGCACCGGGCCATGCAAAACAAATTTGCCAAAACGTTAGTGGTCAAAACCATTCATCTTGGGGGAGTGGGGTTCTAAAATGCAATCATATCACACAATTTTACCGTTTGTAACCCACCATCTCTTTTCGGCTTTATGTTCCAAAATTTGAAATGGTGTTTATACATTGAATAAAAGTACAGACTCAGTGCTTCAAAATGGTGTATCATACACTGTGGTTGGAGGAAACATGGGGAAGTAATGCTGCTTTAAAAGTTGATTAAATTATAATCCCATTTAGGAGAAAAAGGCATTTCAACATTTTGCTGCAAATTTCACATATTAATCCTTTGGAAACATATATTTAGAAATGGAATACTTTCACCAAATTGCCAAAATGGATTCTCTGAAAATTATCTCACTAAGTTCCTGCATTAGGCAAACCATTAACAGTATAAAATTGCCTATTGTTTTATAATAAAGATAACCTTTCACATTGAACAGCTACAGTGCCGCTCTTTGTTTACGCTCCTACCCTCTAAAGCCTGACACCCACCGATCTCTTAAAGAATTCACATTGGGACCCGTGATGGTGAGGTAGTGCTTAAAAAAAACGAAGAAAAGATTAACATTAAAATACTTTAATTTCAAGTGCTAAAGGTAGTAGCCTACAATTAGGAAAACTTAAAAAACACAAAGGATTAGGTTAAAACACTATCTAGACCTAGGCCTATATCATAAGATCCTTTGAGTGACTTTGGTTCAGGTCATGTTATGATATGAACAAAGGAATCTAGCCTGACAGCACATTTCTGTCCTGCCCTTTGGAACAGGACATGTAATGTCCATGGCCCTGTCACTGCAACAGTCCTGATCTTCTCAAATATATGTTTGCCGGGTTGTGTCCAGTTTGGGCGATGCTTTCACATCTCTGGAAGGACGTTAACATTGCACAGCAGCTGAAATCTGGTTCCATCTGAGTGAAAGCTCCTTTGTCACAACAACACCAGGTTCCAGACAATTGAAGCTGTAAAGGAGGAAAGCAGACAAAAATAGACAACACATTAAAACATTGCATACCAGAAATAAGATTCATTGACCCCCAATTTCAAGTAATAAGCTGAAAGTACAAAGACAAAATACCTAAAGTGTTGCTTGTTCACCCCCGATCATCTCCTTGTATTGGTGGCGGAGAGCAGGTTCATACTGAAAGACAAATTCCAGAAAAATAGGTTAAAACATGAATTAATTAATCTCCTATAGCTTGTTATTGCCTGTTGACTGCTACAGCTGTACTAAAATGCCCACTACACACTCAACCTGCTTCCAGCCAAACAATGACAGTGCAGACACTACAAGATAACTAGCTAGATTTAGCAAACATTTATAAATATAAAATGGTCATCTATTTTTTTGTTATAATGCAGACTAGCTATACAATTTGTGAATCTTAACAAATTATCTAAAGGATTATGATTATTTGCTGGTAAGAAAAGGCGTGCAGCAAGAACATTAGTTTGCACCCTCTATTTTAATGGAAAGGCCATGTGTAGGGTCGTCACTAGTTAACACAGCCACAAAGTCACAAACCCCATCTATTTCTACTTTTTCTCTTCTTAAAATTGCATTTTAAATATCTCACATTTACCCTAACTTTAACCACACTGCTAACCTTAGCCTAACGTTAAATTAAGACCTAAAAGCTCATTTTAGTTTTCATAAATTTGTACGATATAGCCAATTTTGACTTTGACTGTTTTGTCTAGTGGAAACCCAAGTGTAGGCTACAGAGAAAAGCTATTTGGCTCTCAGAATACTCATGATTAGGAAGAACTTTGAGCAGGTGTTTCTGATTTAATTAACATTGCCATGCTGGTGGTTGGTAACATTTTAAATAAGTCCAACCCTTACATGAAACGTAGGCTGAAAAGAAAGTGCACATCTCATAGGAAAATACACGTAACATGCTGACAACACCGCTCGCGCATGTTGATTTTGTCAACCCACACCAGATGCGATCAGGACATGCAGGTTTCTAGTAATCTCTCCTCCTTCAGGCCTCTTCTTCTTCTTTGGACTTTATATGGCGGTTGGCAACCAACTTTAAGGTGCATTACCACCACTAACTGGACTGGAGTGTGGACCTCAGTTCATCTTTCAATCACCCACGTGGGAATATGCTCATTAAAACCAATGAGGAGATGGGAGAGGCGGAACTTGCAGCACGTCAAGCGTCACAAATAAACTCAGCAAAAACAGAAACGTCCTCTCACTGTCGACTGCGTTTCTTTTCAGCAAACTTAACGTGTAAGTATTTGTATGAACGTAACAAGATTCAACAAGTGAGACAAACTTTACAAGTTCCACAGACATGTGACTAACAGAAATGGAATAATGTGTCCCTGAACAAGGGGGGGGGGGGGTCAAAATCAAAAGTAACAGTCAGTATCTGGCCACCAGCTGCTTTAAGTACTGCAGTGCATCTCCTCCTCATGGACTGCACCAGATTTGCTGTGAGATGTTACTCCGCTCTTCCACCAGGCACCTGCAAGTTCCCAGACATTTCTGGGAGGGCCCTAGCCCTCACCCTCTGATCCAACAGGTCCTAGACGTGCTCAATGAGATTGAGGTCCGGGCTCTTGGCTGGCCATGACAGAACACTGACATTCCTGTCTTACAGGAAATCACGCACAGAACGAGCAGTATGGCTGGTGGCATTGTCATGCTGGAGGGTCATGTCAGGATGAGCCTGCAGGAAGGGTACCACTTGAGGGAGGAGGATGTCTTCCCTGTAACACACAACGTTGAGATTGCCTGCAATGACAACAAGCTCAGTTCGATGATGCTGTGACACACCGCCCCAGACCATGACGGACCCTCCACCTCCAAATCGATCCCGCTCCAGAGTACAGGCCTCGGTGTAACACTCATTCCTTTGACGATAAACGCAAATCCGACCATCCCCCCTGGTGAGACAAAACCGCGACTCATCAGTGAAGAGCACTTTTTGCCAGTCCTGTCTGGTCCAGCGACGGTGGGTTTGTGCCCATAAGTGACGTTGTTGCCGGTGATGTCTGGTGAGGACCTGCCTTACAACAGGCCTACAAGCCCTCTGTCCAGCCTCTCTCAGCCTATTGCGGACAGTCTGGGCACTGATGGAGGGATTGTGCATTCCTGGTGTAACTCGGGCAGTTGTTGCTGCCATCCTGTACCTGTCCCGCAGGTGTGATGTTCGGATGTACCGATCCTGTGCAGGTGTTGTTCCACGTGCTCTGCCACTGCGAGGACGATCAGCTGTCCGTCCTTTCTCCCTGTAGCGCTGTCTTAGGCGTCTCACAGTACGGACCTTGCAATTTATTGCCCTGGTCACATCTGCAGTCCTCATGCCTCCTTGCAGCATGCTTAAGGCACGTTCACGCAGATGAGCAGGGACCCTGGGCATCTTTGTTTTGGTGTTTTTCAGAGTCAGTAGAAAGGCCTCTTTAGTGTCCTAAGCTTTCATAACTGTGACCTTAATTGCCTACCGTCTGTAAGCTGTTAGTGTCTTATCGACCGTTCCACAGGTGCATGTTCATTAATTGTTTATGGTTCATTGAACAAGCATGCGAAACGGTGTTTAAACCCTTTACAATGAAGATCTGTGAAGATATTTGGATTTGTATGAATTATCTTTGAAAGACAGGGTCCTGAAAAAGGGACGTTTCTTTTTTTTGCTGAGTTTAGAACCAAGTTCTATTTTATCGCCTGGCTACGCAGACGTGTGGGTGCAATGATTGAATAACATGCATGTGTACATTTATTTTGCAAAGCTTGCGCACGCGACGCAGGTGTTGTGGTCAGCATGTAAGAGTCACGAAACATCCGAAGTCACACATTCGGATTTGGCACTTATAGCCCAAATACAGTGAGCTCCAACAGTATCGGGACAGTGACACATTTTTTGTTGTTGTTTTGGCTCCAGCACTTTGGATAACAAATGGTACTATAGGTAAGCTCTGGCCATCATCTTTCAGCTCGAAAAAGTGCATTTCTATTCGTGTGGGTGTTTTTAAATTTGAAACTTTTGGAGAAATTGAACAATACTGAGCAGCAGCTTTGAAATTTGACGTTTGGCGAAATGGAACGATACAGAGCAGGGTGTCCAAAACACTTCCAAATGTTATGTTTGGAGCAACTTTGAAATTTGATGTTTGGAGAAACGTGGATGAACGTCTAATTCTGCAGTGAGACTGTGAGAGCTTATTGGCTTAGGTTATGTGACTGAGCCATGGTTGCTGTGTGAAATTGTATCCCGATACTGGCACTGCGTCCTTGTGAGGGAGTCTTGTAAAATGGGTTTACTTAGCGCCTTTGCTGGCATTTTCTGAAGATAGCAAATGCACAAACACTGCCCCCTGATCGTATTAACTGTAGAACAAAGTGATGTAACTCTTTGTCTTGCTTGTGTGGCATAGGTTTCCTCTGTATGAGTTTAGTGGTCAGCTCAAAATGTATGTTGCCAGGGATGTTACAGAACCATCATGCAGTTCAGCCATAAGACAAGTATCACTATTTAATATGACTGATTGTCTCTTCTGTGGTTTATCATTGGACATGAATTGGCTGTAAACTTCTGTCCCCAAAATGCACCATGTTAAACTAGAGACCTGCTGAGTGAGATACCCTTGCTCTTGGGCAACCATCCATGGAAGCAATCTCCTATAGTAACACATACAGTACTTTACATTAAAGGAACTAGTATGAGACAAGTTATTAATACTGTTTCCCTTTGCAAGCACATATCTTGCTGATATGGTGTTCTCCTTTAAGCCCTTCCTATGGACACATTGTATTTTGTAATCGTGCATAAAAATAATATACTGTATAGTATACTGTACAACGCATACAGTACATGGCCCACATGTGTACTGTACACCTAGTATTTTACAGAGACTAGAATACCAAGGTGTGTCGAGACCTTTCTTTAATCACTCAATTTACAGTACAAATCAGTTGAAATATCTCCACGCATCCCACTTATTTACATTTTAATTACTACTATTACTTATTTTTGGGATGTGACTATAGCAAGGCCTTGCACTAGAACGAAGCAAAAATACTTTTTCACTGGAGGTTTAGGTGCTTGTTTCTTTTAAATACCATCATCTTTGCTGAAATCCCCTCTCAAAAGAACCTTTCACTTGCTGGAATAAATTCAAATTAAAATTTAAATCCCTCTTTGCATTTCTTCAGCCTCTTTTAAAATAGCTGCCTCCTCTTAGAAAGCTGTTTATGTAGTGATCTGTTCATAATCCAGTTTGTTTCTCAACAGCGAAAAACACAGAAATCGTATTATCACTATTTTGGAGAGATGATGCGAGAAATCAGCAACTATAAATGTCTGGATCTGTAGAAGTTTTATAAGTGCAACAGACCATTGATGAAGAACAGTAACATTTGACTTGCAAATATCGATAGTACATTGTATTGAGAGATCTCAGTATGTATCAAATACCTTTTGTGATGTTATTCAAAAAACTAGACAATGGCTGTACATTAGTCTCAAGTTATCTACCTAGCACATATTTATCAGAAATGTTTTACCATGTGATATACAGCTTTTGTACTGAGCATATTAAGATTTAACTATTGGCACAATCGGTGAACCTTACATGTCATTGACAATCTTCCAGACTTCTATAAACAAAAACCCTTCCCAATCTCACAAGGCCTTCTAATATTTTGTAGAAAACAAGATTTAATCAAGAATGAAATTAATAAAAATATAAAACAGCAACACATTTATATGGAAGTGCCTTGTGATATATATCCAGCTGAAAATATGTAAAATAACTGGGAAGAGCCTGTTGGGAGATTTAATTTGCTCCAGCTAGATTGGGTTCATTGTTTGGAAACAAATTATAATTCTGTCTCCAGAAAGTTAACAAAGATCTAAACAAAAGGAAATCAATGGCCAAGCCCATTAATCACTCAAACCAAGCTACTTGTGCTGAAGAAACTTACTTCATAATCAATTTCTTTGTTTTGCTCAAAAGGGCATTTGCATTCTGATTCATGTCAGCAAGCTTATTGTATTGGGCGCAATCAAAATATTGTAAACCACATTAATGAAAGTATTTTTGTATTTTCAAGTGTCTCTGAATAGTCATCATGATAAACTGTGGCTGTCTTACAAACTGCTGTAAAAAGCTGTTTTTAACACGGACCACTGCGCTACTGATAAGGGTCATGTGTTGATTTGTCAACAACAAAGGTATCGAGGTGGAACATTGTGCCAGACTCTTGTGTCTAGTGATTTAAGACTTATGATTCTGGCATTGATAATACTGACCTTTAAGCACAAGTACAAGCAATCCAACTCTGCAGAGTTTCTGCTAAAGATTGTCGGTTATAAAATCGAGACAAATCTGGGAGCTACAGAATGTGTTGCTGAATGCTACTTATTATTCATTATTATTATTATCAAGACAATCTACTGCTCATCAGCATGATCATTACAGAAGCCACAGACTCACCTGTTGCCATTGTTTGTGGTCATTATTTTGCCTGGCCATCCCAGGGGAGCCACTTTGTGGATGGGTCGGGGGTTATGTCGGTCTGTTGCCTTGAGTCAATATCTGAGACTGCTAGAGTAGACCCAGTTGAAAACCAGTCCCCAAGACCCAATACTTAGACCCAGAACTAGACCTAGTGTTTCAAAACTGTGACAAGATCAAGACCAGTTTAAATGTTGAAAACGAGATCCAGACCAAGACAATTGTAAGAAGTCAGGCATCTTATTCCTAAACATAAGCCATTGCATGGCCTACCAGCTCGCACATAAGGGAAGCAAGGCACCCTGGCACTTGTGCGTTAAATCATTCCTTCTTGGCCACATAACTCTGGCAAGAGGAGGTATTGAGCGATATGTCTTGACCACAAGTTGAGTGACTACGAAAACCATGTTGTCCAAACATTAGCTCAGACCCAGACCAGAGGTATTGGATCACCGATCCATACAGAAGACACCGATCCATATACCTTGGGCACTGAAACCCTGGTCCATGCGGTCTTAAGTGGTGTTGACCTAGACCATGAGATCAAGTCTCCATCTTTGCTACATTTCACTAAAAGATGAACAACTAGTCAATTTTAATATCACCTAGCATACTGCGATATTCAGAACTGTTGAGCATACAACTTTTCCAAGAGATTGTGTATGCCATGGTAAAGCACGAAAGAACAGTCAGAAACTTTTGTCTGCAATCTGACTTCTTTACTACTACAGCAGCAGATCACCCAACACTGTTATGTAGCTTTTGAATCACTGCAGTACCTCAAGTCCTAGAGTAGCGAGGTTGTCATTAAGCATTGGGGGTGTGTCTTTAAAGGTCGCCCACCGTTATACCCTAGTTATCCCCAAGGGGAATGTTGGGTAGTACTAATTGTTTCTTTAACTGTGATTTAGTTACATGCGGTGAAGATAATGATCCCCATGGAAAATGTGCTGTGTTTTCAAAGAAACTTTCCCTGCCTGTTGACATCAACATAAGGATAGTTACATATCCTGGAGCTATATCATCAACATGCACTTACAGTGCCTTCAGAAGTATTCATACCCCTTGATTTATTCCACATTTTGTTGTTATAGCCTGAATTCAAAATGTATTAAATTGATTTCCTTTCTCCCCCATCGACACACAGTAACCCATAATGACAAAGTGAAAATGTGTTTTTAGAAAATGTAGCAAATATATTGAAAATTAAATGCAGAAATAAAATAATTTACATAAGTATTCACACCTTTCAGTCGATACATGTTAGCATCACCTTTGGCAGCGATTACTGCCGTGAGTCTTTCTGGTTAAGTCTTCTAGGAGCTTTGCACACCTGGATTGCACAAAATGTGCACATTTATTCTTTAAGCTCTGTCAAATTGGTTGTTGATCATTGCTAGATAGCCATTTTCAAGTCTTGCCATAGATTTTCAAGACAATTTAAGTCCAAATTGTAACTAAGCCATGTAGGAAAGCGGACAGAACCAGGTTTTCCTCTAGGATTTTGCCTGTGCTTAGCTCTATTCCGTTTCTTTTTAGCCTAAAAAACTCCCTGGTCTTTGCCGATGACGAACATTTCCATAACATGATGTAGCCACCACCATGCTTGAAATATGAAGAGTGGTACTCAGTGATGTGTTGTTGGATTTGCCCCAAACATAATGCTTTGTGTTCATGACATAAACTTCCTTTCTTTGCCACATTTTTTTCCCAGTTTTACTTTAGTGCCTTATTGCAAACAGGATTGATGTTTTGAAATATTTTTATTCTGTACAGGCTTCCTTCTTTTCACTCTGTCATTTAAGTTAGTATTGTGGAATAACAACGTTGTTGATCCATTCTCAGTTTTATCCTATCACAGCTATTACACTGTAACTGTTTTAAAGTCACCATTGGCCCCATGGTGAAATCCCTGAGTGGTTTCCTTTTTCTCTGGCAACTGACTTAGGAAGGACGCCTGTATCTTTGTAGTGACTGGGTGTATTGATACACCATCCAAAGTGTAATGAATAACTTCACCATACTCAAAAGGATATTCAATGTCTGCTTTATTTTTTTGGATGTTTTTATCTACCACTAGGTGCCTTTCTTTGTGAGGCTTTGGAAAACCTCCCTGGTCTTTGTGGTTGAATCTGGGTTTTTTAAATATTTTTTATTTATTTATTTAACCTTTATTTAACTAGGCAAGTTTGAAATTGACTGCTTGACTGAGGGACCTTTATATAATTATCTGTATGTGTGGGGTACTGAGATGAGGTAGTCATTCATTAGTCCATGCAACATATTATATGAATTGTTCAGATTATTTTCACTCCTGAACTTGTTTAGGCTTGCCATAACAAAGTGGTTGAATACTTATTGACTGAATACATTTCAGCTTTTATTTTTTATTAAGTTGTACAAATTTCCAAAATATAATTCCACTTTGACATTATGGGGTATTGTATGAAGGCCAGTGACTCAAAATGTAACCCATTTTAAATTCAGGCTGTAACACAAAATATGGAAAAAGTCAAGGGGTGTGCATACTTTCTGAAGGCACTGTATGCGTTGTTGCTCTTTATTTGCATATGCAAATTGCTAAAACATGTTTTAATTCCAATAATTTTATGTGACTATTTCTGTGATGAACAAGGCATCAAGTGGTTGCACAATGGCAGACAGATGAGTAAATGGGGTTTCGCACTATAAACCAGGAGGTGGTGATTGGCTATTCGTATTATGTGAGCACAATTCTGAAGCATTTTATCTTAAATTAACCTCACTTTATTTTAGTATATAATGATTTCAATATTTTAGATTAATGACTGAATGAATATTCATACCTACTCTGTTGTATTGCATGGAAACCTAGAACTCGAACCAGCTTTGGGTTGCCGGTTGCCTAGATTTGAATTAAGATTTTTTTAAAGCATCGTAGGTTGACTTCATAAAGATAATTTATTGTTCTTACAGTACATTAGAAGAATTCCGGAAAACATTATATTTGTGTAGGCTTTACACAAAGCCCGTATCGTGCTCAAAAACAATGGGGTGCTTTGACATTTCACTTCTTTGCTTACATAATTTGCAGCAGAATGCAAAAAGCTTTTAGACACACGTGACCGATTGTAATACTTTTCTAAATGCAATCAAACACTTTCTACAAACATGAGCAGGACTTTTTAAATGTGAACCCTTGTCTGACATGTAATTTCATCCAACCCACTCCTCTTTTCATTCCTCACTATCTCCCCCCAGTTTTCCTGTTGATGAAATAGTTTTGAAAAACACTATATGCTAGTTCATGGGTCATGTTGTAGGCTTTGGAATAAACCTCTTTGTAGATTAATCAGGGACAACGCATATTTTTTGAGTTTTACTTTCACTGAATTTGTGAAAAACTGAGCTGCTGGGCTTACTACACTGTCCTCTGTAATGTTTTTCATTTAGTTAGGATTGCTGTCTGGACATGACGTAATCAGTACTTTCTTGGACAAGTGCTTAAGATGTTCTTTCACTATGATTGTTTGCATCAGCTAAGAAAGAAAACATGTTTGGCTCTTGAAAGACAGTTACAAAATTAGACGTTAAATTAGGCATTAAACAAGGTGATGATCAACTGCCAAACCTTAAGTAATGATATGCCTCAGCCATCCTCAAGTCCCCAGCCTTGCTTAACCAAATTGCGCAGATAACAAAAAGCACAGAAAATACATTATTATTATTACACACTGTGTTCACACGTCTCTCCCCGGAGACTGGGATGACACAACCTAGAGATAAGCGTGTTTTGGGTGGCCTCTGTCATCAGCTGGGGAAGGAGATGCTTGCATCTCTAAGAGGCCCCCTTATGGGTATCACTTATTTTAAATGCTAAACCGCGGCCCCCTACCCCCATACACCCCCTCTCCACTCCCCCGCCCCTCACCTCTCCTCCCGCCCCAGGCTCCACCCAGAAGTGTGGCTTGCCTTTGTCATTGTAATCTGGCCCTGTTTGCTAAACGCTTCCAATGTTTACTCTCTGCTATGGGGGCTTGTATTAACAGGAGTCAGCAGGATGCGCATGACATCACTAGCGCTGCGGCTGGGGGGCTGTTGTAGGAGCTGCGTTTGTGATGTCTCGGGGCCACTGTCTTCTCTCTCTTTATTCCCCCTTCTCTCTATCCAGGCTTGTCTAATGCATGAGCTAACTCAGGAGGCTAACATGGCCTACAGGGAGGAATTACACCTAATTACTTAAATAACTGCTGTGCAGCAGCTAGCCTTCCTTCCTTAGTCACCAAAAATCATTTCCAGGTCTTTGGCTTTTAATGATAGCTAGTCCTCTATGGTAACAGAAAGGATCTAGGATAAAATGGGTTTTCATTCATTCAAATAGGAGAGAGGGAAATAAAATAAGACAGACAGGTACTAAGATACAGAAGGGGAAGAAATTCCAATTAACCGACAAGGCTTTCATGACATATACTTTGGTTGTTGTTGCCGTAGCGATAAAGTCGCAGACATTGAAACTCGTCTGTTGAGCCATTGTTATCATCCCTGGCCATCTGCTGCCGAGGACTGACATTCCCGCTCATTTGCATGATGAGTGATATGGGAAGCTTGGGAGGGCGTATGCCCCAGTCAGTCCTATGACAAAGCAAGTGAAAGTTTTTGAAGCAGAATGTAAGGGGTAAGAAAAACGAGATATATATATATATATATATATATATATATATATATATATATATATATATAATCTATATCAAGCGTGTGTGTGTGTGTAGAGGGCTAACGCATGCATCTGCCTCCTGTTTGTGTGTTTTGCGGATGTGGGAGTAGAATGAGGAGGGGGTTGTCTGCTGTTGATGTGCAAATGTGCATCATATTGAAGGACTGTGAATGGGGAGGTGTGACGTAAAAAGGGACCCGAACGCAGGTGCTTATCTCCAGGCTGTCAAAGGCATAGTATGTCATATTCCTGGGGACTACCTTTCAAAGACACTGCATCAGCTCGGCCATCAAGCGACTGGGGGGAAATCAAACTTTCTGGATCATAGAAGTAGGTTTGTGTCAAAAGTAATTTTATAATAATAATAATGATAATAATGTATAGTGGTTATGGTGTTTTTTTTTTTTTTGTCATTGACATCAAGCGCTGAGTGTGAGTGCATGTGAAATACAAGCATTTTATCCTCTTGATGTTTGATGCTGTCATATGACTTCATAAAACGTCATATATGTTTAAAAGTTAATGAACATGTTTATTTCTATAGGACACTAACTACTAATGTGTGAATGAGTTTGCTATAATTTTACAATATGAATACAGAAATAATATCAATTGTGTTATATTTATAAATGTCATGTCTGCACTTCAAGAAAGTATCTGTCTGCTAAATACAGGATTGTTGCCATTATGTGGATCAGTGCTCTTAGTAAAAGTGCAGCTTCTACAAGGGTCTCAGACAGCTAGAGAGGACGTTATATTGCTCAAATGGGGTTTTAAGAAGCACAACCTATTTTTGGATCATCCAGATAGCATTCAACGCTGTCGACACAAATGCTGTATGTTTAATTCAGGTAGAGTATAAGCTAAGGTCTTAGAAGAACACGTTAGTATTGTGTCTGAAGACAATGCTTTGTCAGGTTGTGCTTGGCAAAAGTTGCGTTAATGCTTGTTGAAATCGTGTTGTATTATGGTCGATAATAAGTGATCATTGAGACTTCTGTGGCAGACATGGTCCAGACCTTACACTTGAACAAACTCTGAAGAGACACAGTACAAGGTCTCCAGGGAAACTGTTGATTTAGTGGGAAGGATGGATGTTTCAAAGGTTTATCATCAGGACTGTCAATAGACTTAGGCCTATGCCTCGGAAGGGCAAAGATAGAAGAATATGTTAAGGGATAATTTGGAAGAAAATGAATGAATTTTTTTATAACATACTGCAGCTAGGGATTTTGTCAAGACAACTGGTGGGTTGATAAGTGAGTTGTGTATTGAGAAAAACAACTTGTTTTTTGAGGCATTTGCATAGGCCACATGATTAAATGAATATATTTTCAGGCGTAACATGTGTGGGTAAGAATACTTTAATTGTAGTCAGTTCCCTCCAGCGGCAACTTATTTTCAAGATGTCATTTTTTTAAATATTGTTTGTGTAGTTGTCTCTTTGCAACCTACTATGTTATTTTAAGCTTGAGTAAGTGTGCAGAGCAAAATGAACATCCCAACTTGTCATTTAAACAGTCTGTTCCTGTTGGAACTGTTTAGAACATACATTTTAATAGATTTTAGAGATTTTCAGAAATTTCTCAAATATGACATTTTGTGTCTTGTTTTTGAAAAACCATACTGAAACAAACAAAAAAATGGCTTGTTAATCAACTTTATTTCAAGAAGGCAATGTGATATACAGACCAATATGCCATGTGTAATATATAATATGCCAAATATAATATATTTAATATTCCATGTATAATATATAATATGGCGTGTATAATAATTATTGCTGCAAGGTGAAATCTTTTCAAAGTTAGGTTTGTCCAATACAAAGAGTTGGAGATGTAATAATACTGAGACAAAACTCTGAAATCATGAGCATATGGTCAATCTTTGGAGGTTATTTTAATACCACAGTTACAACAACACAAAGATGACAAATGATATGGTATTGAAGTGAAGTAAAGTCATCTACCCTCTTGTGTACTGTATGCAGCCCCCTTCCTGCTCCAAGCAGGATACTAATACAGTTGCTACACAACAGGGTAATGTTAGCTCTCTATGCCTGCACTCCAGTACGACAACAGGAGCTGTCCATGGTACCTAGAGAATAAAGACTGTGTTGTCCAGAGGGGGAGGTGAAATTACAAACTCCAGTTTATTTATTTGTGTAAACTTGATTATTTAGTTCTATGATGATAAAATTATTGTTCTATAGGATATCAAGTGCCCTGCTGTGACTTGTTAACTTTGTCACTTTTAACTTGACAAGTCTTTCCATAACTCAACAAATAGATTCAAACAGAGTTATTCAAGAAAAGAGCACTCTTTACTTTTCAATTTCCAGATTGAAGAGCAAGTCAAATATAGAGAAAGTAGCTGTCATGCATTGTGAAATACTGCAAGCAGCAAAGAGTTACAGTAGCAAACATGGTGGTAAATATCCATCCAACATGTACTGTGTTACCTGTTTTTCCCCACTCAAACTTCACTTAGTTAATCTAGGGAAATGAATTATGTGGATTTAATTCAGTAAGGTTTCAGAAATGTTCCATCTGCTGTTGAGCAGCTGGGGAAAGGATAAATGTAATTAATTACTTAACTTTTGAACAGTATTCCAGAGAAACTGTGATATTTGTATGATTGGGAATACATTTGCAATCCTTAATGTACAACATAAATATGTATTTGTTATGACTTTGCTGCATGTGATTTGTTTTGGCGAAATAAATATCACTTGAATTGACAGAAAACCAGTATTTTTTAATGCCTAAAACGTAGGCCCTCTAATAGATCTATCTGTAGAGGATTTCAGAAAGGAGCCATAAAAATACTCTGTGTTTAGTAACCCATGTTTGTCTTTTGGCTATATCAACTTCATTTGAAACCCACATAAATATATGCAATGGATTCTATATAATGATAAAGCAGTACTCCTCTGAAGATCAGTTTACTTAAGGTTGTATCTGTTTTAAAATGAGTCTGACTGGGATAGACTATACATTCCTGGTTGCCATATTGCAGTTAGAGGTTTCCTGATGCACAGACTATGAAGTATTTAGTGATAAATAGGAAATATTTAAATATTATATAAAACATGTTTAGTAACCTAACCAAGATCATCTGAATATAATTGATCTATAAATAAATGACAGGTAGTATTATTTTTAAAGAGAATACATGTCAAATGTAATGTTTTTTTAGTGAGTGGTTTTATATGCTTGACATGGTGGCGCTATAAGCGATGTCCCTAATTAAAATTACATGGGATTTTTTTCTGCTCTTTTTTTTATTCAAAATATATTTTTTAATTTACCTTGATTGTAATGTTACCTCATTGGCTGTGGGTTTGTTTGTTGGCCTAACTATAAAGGATCTGCTTGTACCCTTGTGGGTTGAGAAGAATTAGGATTTATGAATTTATTTCCTCTGTTGTATTGTTTAAACAGCTTTGGTTTAGTTTTGATCCCTTCCTCTTGCCTTTGAGGCTGTTCCACGGTGTCAGCTGTTGACTGATAGTAAGAGAACTGCCTCACAGTGTGAATGAAAGAAAACTAGCGGTTGGTAAACACTGATAAGGGATAAATAGAAAGCGGTCAGGCAGAGATAGTTCTGTGGGAGCCCAGATTGTGTGCGGTCTGTTAAAATGAGATTCTGAGCCTGTCCTTTTTATTCTTCCCCCCCTCCCCTCTGCTGCGTTTGTCTGGAAAATCTCCAGTGACCCTGCACAACAGTCCCAGGCTGCACTATTCTCTTTTTGTGTTTTGTTTTCTAACAAGGGTCAAGTTGGCCGATAGACATGTCCCTGATGCTTATAGACAGCTGTCATGACTGCAAGTACTTACAATAATTAATGTTACATGGAATTATAGTTCTGCTGCACCAGAAACACAGCATCAGGGAAATAGTGAAAAGATAAGTAAAATGTCTAGAACGTTCTCTGAAAATGTCCAGCCTTTGTCTGTTTGACATTTTATTGTCGAATGGTTTCACTTCATGTTTCTTCACAATTTCTTTCAATGTTTTTTTAATCTACTTGTGTATGAAAGATTTGGACTGAATTGAAATTAAATGTTGTAAGAGTTAATACTTTAATGATAAAAAGTGCAACGTTCAAACAATTTTGAACAAACTAATGCACTTGCTTACTTACAGTACCAGTCAAAAGTTTGGACACACCTACACATTCCAGGGTTTTTCTTTATTTTTACTATTTTCTACATTGTAGAATAATAGTGAAGACATCAAAACTATTAAACAACACATATGGAATCATATAGTAACCAAAAAAGTGTTAAACAAATCCAAATATATTTTATATTTGAGATTATTCAAAGTACATTTTACATTTTAGTCATTTAGCAGACGCGCTTATCCAGAGCGACTTACAGTAGTGAATGCATACATTTCATACAATTTCATACATTTTTTTTCTGTGCTGGCCCCCCTTGGGAATCGAACCCACAACCCTGGCGTTGCAAACACCATGCTCTACCAACTGAGCTACAGGGAAGGCTAAGTAGAGTAGCCACCCTTTGGTTTTTGGTATTCTCTCGACCAGCTTCATGAGGTAGTCACCTGGAATGCATTTCAATTAACAGCTGTGCCTTGTTAAAAGTTAGTTTTTTAAATGTGTTTGAGCCAATCAGTTGTGTTGTGACAAAGTAGGGGTGGTATACAGAAGATAAGCTTGGTAAAAGACCAAGTCCATATTATGGCAAGAACAGCTCAAATTAGCAAAGAGAAACGACAGTCCATCATTACTTTAAGACATGAAGTCAGTCAATCCAGAATATTTCAAGAACTTTGAAAGTTTTTCATTTGCAGTCGCAGAAACCATGAAGCGGTCTCATGTGGACTGCCACAGGAAAGGAAGACCCAGAATTACCTCTGCTGCAGAGGAAAAGTTAGAGTTACCAGCCTCAGATTGCAGCCCAAATAAATGATTCACAGACACATCTCAACATCAACTGTTCAGAGGAGACTGCGTGAGTCAGGCCTTCATGGTCGAATTTTTGCAAAGAAACCACTACTAAAGGACACCAATAAGAAGAAGAGACTTGCTTGGTCCAAGAAACACAAGCAATGGACATTAGACCGGTGGAAATCTGTCCTTTTGGTCTGATGAGTCCAAATTTGCGGTTTTTGGTTCCAACTTCCGTGTCTTTGTGAGACGCAGAGTAGGTGTACGGATGATCTCTGCATGTGTGGTTCAAAAGTTTGGACACCTACACATTCAAGTGTTTTTCTTTATTATCACTATTTTGTACATTGTAGAATAATAGTGAAGACATCAAAACTATGAAATAACACAATCATGTCGTAACCACAAAAGTGTTAAACAAATCAAAATATGTTATTTTAAATTCTTCAAAGTAGCCACCCTTTGCCTTTATGACAGCTTTGCACACTCTTGGCGTTCTCTCAACCAGCTTAATCTGGAATGGTATTCCAACAGTCTTGAAGGAGTTCCCACATATGCTGAGCAGTTGTTGGATGCTTTTCCTTCACTCTGCAGTCCAACTCATCCCAAACAATCTCAATTGGTTTGAGGTCGGGTGACTGTGGAGGCCAGGTCCTCTGATGTAGCACTCCATCACTCTCCTTCTTGGTCAAATAGCCCATACATAGCCTGGAGGTGTGTTGGGTCATTGTCCTGTTGAAAAGCAAATGATAGTCCCACTAAGTGCAAACAAGATGGGAAGGCGTATCGCTGCAGAATGCTGTGGTAGCCATGCTGGTTAAGTGTGCCTTGACTTCTAAAAAAAATCACAGACAGTGTCACCAGCAAAGCACCATCACACCACCTCCTCCATGCTTCACGGTGGGAACCACACCCACAGAGATTATTCATTCGTCTTCTCTACATCTCACAAAGACACTGCGATTGTAACCAAAAATCTCAAATTTGGACTCATCAGTCCAAAGGATAGATTTCCACCGGTCTAATGTCCATTGCTTGTGTTTCTTGGCCCAAGCAAGTCTCTTCTTCTTATTGGTGTCCTTTAGTATTGGTTTCTTTGCAGCAATTCGACCATGAAGGCCTGATTCACACAGTCTCCTCTGAACAGTTGATGTTGAGATGTGTCTGTTACTTGAACTCTGTGAAGCATTTATTTGGGCTGCAATATGAGGCGCAGTTAACTCTAATGAACTTATCCTCTGCAGCAGAGCTAACTGTGGGTCTTCTTTTCCTGTGGCTGTCCTCATAAGCCAGTTTCATCATAGCGCTTCATGGTTTTAGCGACAGCACTTTGGGTATTGACATTTTTGGGTATTGACTGACCTTTATGTCTTAAAGTAATGATGGAGTGTCATTTCTCTTTGCTTATTTGAGTTGTTCTTGCAATAATATGGACTTGGTATTTTATCAAATAAGGCTATCTTCTGTATATCACCCCTACCTTGTCACAATACAACTGATTGGCTCAAACGCATTAAGAAGGAAAGAAATTCCACAAACTAACTTTTAACAAGGCACACCTGTTAATTGAAATGCATTCCAGTTGACTACCTTATGAAGCTGGTTGAGAGAGTGCCAGGAGTGTGCAAAGCTGTCATAAAGACAAAGGTGGCTACTTTAAATAATTTTTTTGATTTAACACTTTTGATTCCATATGTGTTATTTCATAGTAGAATGTAGAAAATAGTAATAACAAAGAAAAACCCTTGAATGAGTAGGTGTGTCCAAACGTTTGACTGGTACCTGAGATACATACATAGATACAGTATATACATACGTACATTAGATACTGTATATACATACCTACATAGATACTGTATATACATACATACATACATACATACATACATACATACATACATACATACATACATACATACATACATACATACATACATACATACTATAAATTCATACATACATACATACATACTATAAATTCATACATACATAGATACTGTAAATACATAGCTGCATATGCTGCAGGTAGCCTAGCGGTTTGAGCGTTGGGCCAGTACCAAAAGGTCTCTAGTCCAAATCCCAGAGCTGACAGGGTGGAAAAATAAGCCGATGTGCCCTTGAGCAAGGCACTTAACCGTATTGGCTCCAGGGTCGGTATTGGTAATGGCTGACCCTGGCCATGACCCCACTCTCCGAGGGTGTCTCAGAGGGAGTTGCAAAAAACGCATTTAAATTTCACACGTGTATAATGCGCACTTGTAATATAAGCATCCACAAAATTATTATTATTACGTAGATACATACACAGATCTATAGATACATACGTAGATACATACACAGATCTATAGATACATACATACATACATACATACATACACTAACTTATAAATGTATAAATATAATCACGTGTTCTAAATACATAAAGCCATGAACTGTCAACATCAAACCTCATACTGAATATCTACCATTTTTCAAGCCTTTTTTTAGGGGCAATCTGTTCATTCTTTTGGTATAGATTTTTAAGGGGGATTCCATCTTTTATGTGATTTAAAATGACCTTCAGAGTTCTTACCTTGAGGGTCACCATGTGGTGTATTTACACAGAAAATAATTCAGCCCATTGTAGCCCGCTAGCTAATGAGATTGGTCGTTAAGTGAATGACACAAAGGCTACAAAAAAAGCTTAGTGGCTCCGTTGAATATTACAGTGTCCTCGCACACACACACACACACACACACACACACACACACACACACACAAACCTCGCGGCAGTGACACACTGGACTAGCCTGGCTACCCACCCACCCCACCTCGATGTCCTTCTACACCATCACCTCCTTGATGTTACTATGAAAGGCAAAACAAAGGCTAACGGGGGCATGGTAAGTCAGGCTAACAATTCTGCCCTGTCGGAAATGTTAATGTCTCTGTGTCTCCGTGTCTACGTATGAGAGTGTGAGTGAGTGTATCTGTGCCTGTTTAGTGAATGCAGAGCTTTCAGTCTCAGAGTAAATAGTGCTCTCGACAGATAAATAGATTCATGAAAGGTTAGCGCAGTGCCTAAGGAGACTGTCACTTCCAGACATGTTGGCTAATGTGACAGAGGACAAGACCCAGCTGTTTCCTCTTGCTTGCTTCCTAACTGTAACTTTACTCGCTAGCAACCCTCTTTTCTTTTCCCCCTGAACTTACGTCTGATGTCTTCTTTATGGAAGTACTGTAGTTTTGTCTTTTACCAGCTCTATTTACAGCTCTACTCAGAAAATAGAGCTACTTTTTACTACAAGTTGTGCCTTAGCTTCTATTTTCCATTACAGGATGGTAGTTTCATATTGACATCTCTGGTCCGTGCATTCAATTCGTGTCCATAATAGTTATTTTTTCTGACTTAAATTAATTTCTGGCTTAGACATTTTGTTATTGCGCGTGAGAATTCAATATGTAGATGTTTTTTTGGATGTATAACCATACTCCTGAATTTGACATTTAGACCTGTCACTGCCTTGTACTTGTCCTATGCTTGCAGGTACTCTCAACAGGTTTAAGCTGGTTGTTTTACATAGAAGTATATTATGTATCCTACATCATTTATATTGTATCAAAATATCATGCACGACCGGCAGACTGCATACTGGGTTAAAGTCCATATTTGTTATTAAACCCGAGAGTTAAGTCAAATTTACATTTTATTGACGGGTATAATCATAATCACAGACCATCTGCTGATCTGGCAAGCTCGGTTCAAACTCACAAAACAGTCCTGCTAACCTTTAAGTACAAAATACTATAGTCAGGGTTTAACTCGGCTATCCCAGAAGTGTGTGTGTGTTAGAGGAGATTGTATAGATTTAGCATAATACTTCATTCAGATCCTCTAGGGCTGCTCCTGCCATGTGTGTTATATATATCACGATCACTTCGATAACCACCATGATATTAAGCATGATCAATGTTAGCAACAGCCTGGCTAAGAGTACACATTACTAACTTTTTGACACATGTATGACTACAACCTACATTGCCATGGTTTCAGGCATTTAACTGCACAGAGGTTTTGTATTATTTCACTCTTTTTCCTGGTTTGGAATAATGTTGATAAAATGGTCAATGAAAACTATTTTATTTACTTTCCCCATTTAGAATAAGTAAATTACAACACTTTTATAACAATTTTCTTGCATTTTTTTCAACAAAATAAGAAATTCACCATCAGGCATCTCTATAAGGCATAAAATACTTATGTACAACTCATTCCAAACAAAGCTTACGCAGACTGAGAATTCATATGCCAGAGGTAAATCCCAGTTAACACGGATTTATACTGGCATGAGTTAAAGGACTAGAGTTTGTAATCCAGGTGGCCAGGGGATTTTGCCACACAGTGAAATCACTTAAAACTCCCCCAACGTCCTGAGCCATGGAGCTCAGAAAGCTGGGAGATTTTTCAGAATTTATGACAGCACAGCTGAACTCTTTCTGTGTGCGTGTGCACGCTCGTGTGCAAGCGCCTGTCCACCTGTGTGTGTGTGTGTGTGTGTGTTTGGATAATTTACTTCCTTTTATATACTCAATTAGTAAGATTGGGAGCCAGATAACAACATGAGACCTTGACAGATTGGTATTATCCCCCTTTGACAGGGCGAGTGGATAGTATTGGGAATTCAGCGTCCCATCTGCATAAACAGAAATAAATGTTTGTAGCTGAAAGTAAAGGATAATGGCCTCTATTTTAACAGCCGTTGACTCCACCTCTTCATTAGTAATGTGACCAAGTGGTTATTGGAGTCATTTCCCTTTTTCCCAGTTTGCTCTCTATGAGCTCCATGTACTGTAAATGTTTGGATGTGTGTGGCTGTGGAGGATGAGAAGACGGGAATAGTTTGTGTGTTTGTGTGCATTTGCATGTATGTGCACACTTAACGTGTGTGTGTGTGTTTGGAGGACAGGACAGAGGAGCAGAGATGGAGTGGAGTTGTTTAATGACAGGAACAGCTGACTTGTTTAGAGAGCAGTGAAAGGTAATTAACCCTGGGAAAACTACAGCTGCCATGCGAGCTGTTCACTTCAGTGCAATCTGATTAGGAATCAATGCCTCAGTGCTGCCTGGCTCCTTTCAGACACACTGTGTGTGTCTGTGTGTGTACGGTGTATGTTTTTTCGAGGTAAACTTTTCCCACCCAGAGGCGTCTGGGCACGGGAGACCTGCCTTTTGTGGCACGGGATTAGCTCGAACGGTTACTACGTTTCTCCAAATTGCCGACCACCTGGTAGCATTCAGGCAACCCTCCTCCTGCATGAAAAGGGTCTCCTTGGAAAGAAACAATGGCCAGGATTACTCTGTAGTGATGACAGACACCCGGGCTGGAACTTCTTTTCCCCCAAACACCTGTCAATGAATTAGTCCTTGTTAGTGTTTTGAAAACTTATGTTCAATAATGATTTGAAAGATGCAAACCAACATAGCATACAGTATTCACACACCTTGACTTTTTCCCCATAATTTCAAAGTGGAACATTTTTACAAATGAATTAAAAATGAAAGCTGAAATGTCTTGAGTCAACAAGTATTCAACCACTTCGTTATGGCTAGCCTAAATAAGTTTAGGAGTAAACATGTGCTTAACAAGTCACATAAGTTATAATGACTAGCTCATCTCTGTACCCCACACATACAATTATCTGTAAGGTCACTCAGTTGAGCAGTCAATTTCAAACACAGATTCATCCACAAAGACCAGGGAGGTTTTCCAAAGCCTCGCAAAGAAGGGCACCGATGGGTAGATGGGTACAAATAAAAAAGCAGACATTTAATATCCCTTTGAGCATGGTGAGGTTATTAATTACGCTTTGGATGGTGTATCAATGCACCCAGTTATTACAAAGCTACAGGCGCCCTTCCTAACTCAGTTGCTGGAGAGGAAGGAAACCGCTCAGGGATTTCACCATGAGGCCAATGGTGACTTTAAAACAGTTAGAGTTTAATGGCTGTGATAGGAGAAAACTGAGGATGGATCAACATTGTAGTTACTCCACAATACTAATCTAAATGACAGAGTGAAAAGAAGGAAGCCTGTTCAGAATAAAAAATATTCTGGGACGGCAGGTAGCCTAGTGGTTAGAGCATTGGGCCAGTAACCGAAAGGTTGCTGGATTGAATCCCCGAGCTGACAAGGTAAAAATCTGTCGTTCTGCCCCTGGGCAAGGCAGTTAACCCACTGTTCCACGGTAGGCCGTCATTGTAAATAATAATTTGTTCTTAAGTGACTTGCCTAGTTAAGTAAAGGTTAAATTTAAAAATGATTTTAAAAAATTCCAAAGCATGCATCCTGTTTGCAATAAGGTACTAAGGTAAAACTGCAAAAAATGTGGCAAATAAATTAACTTTATGTCTTGAATACAAATCGTTATGTTTGGGGCAACACATTTTCAAGCATTGTGGTGACTGCATCATGTTATGGGTATGCCTGTCATCGGCAAGGACTGGAGTTTTTTATTTTATATAAAAAAACTGAATAGAGCTAAGCACAGGCAAAATCCTAGAGGAAAACCTGGTTCAGTCTTGGGAGACAAATTGAACTTTCAGCAAAACAATAACCTAAAACATAATGCCAAATTTCTTACCAAGACAACATTGAATGCTCAGGAGTTGCCTAGTTACAGTTTTGACTTAAATCAGCTTGAAAATCTATGACAGAGCTTGAAGAATTTAAAAAAGAATAATTTGCAAATATTGTACAATCCAGGTGTGCAAAGCTCTTAGACTTACCAAGAAAGACTCACATCTGTAATCGCTGTCAAAGGTGATTCTAACATGTTTTGACTCAGGGGTGTGAAAACTTATGTATATGCAATATTTCTGTGTAATTGATTTTCAATAAATTAGCAAACATTTCAATTAACATGTTTTCACTTTTTCAGTATGGGGTATTGTTTGAATCTGGATGAGAGAGAAACAAATGTAATTGATTTTGAATTCAGGCGGTAACACAACAAAATGTGTAATAAATTAAGGGGTATGAATACTTTCTGAAGGCACTGTTGGTGTTAATTGATTGTGTAGAAGCTGCAATCCTGTGATATAGGTTTAATTTCCTTTGGGTTATAATTAGTCTTGGTAGTTATAGATAGCATGGTAACAAACCATTCCATAAAACAAAGCAATGTGCTGTTTTTGAATATTCAACATTTCTGTTCTGATTGAGATTGATATTTGATAATTAATTGCAATTCATCTAAAAAGCCATCTTTCATAGAATAATATAACTATAAAAGTGCCCCAAATTTAGTGAAAAAAATACAGACATTGTCTCTCTGATGGCGGAACAAGAAGAACCACCAATCTGGACTTTGTGCCACTGTGACTGTGTGGACCTGGTCCAGATTAACTCAGTTTAGAAGGGAAGGCTTTGGGATGACTTTGGAAAGCGATTACAAGATTTTTAAATCACCTCAGCGCAGGTGTCACCGTCTGACTCTTTTATGGGGTGCTTTGCTAACTGGCTCCAATAACAAGTTTCCCCTGTAGTTATGCCATCATAACAAATCATTGAAGCGATAGTGGCTGGCCAGCCAGGCTCCTAATTGTCTGTTAAGAATTCTGTGGAGCCTCGTTCTCTTTATTGAAGCTTCTCAGTCTTGGGGAAGTGATAAGACAGAAGCCAGTTTGTAGAGCCCCGTATAAAAGTACTCATTTGGCATAAGACAAACACTTTGCTTGGCGGCCAGGATGGCTGCATTGGAGACGGTTATGTCTGAAATCACAGTTGTTTCTGGAAGTCCGGAAGCGCCCCTCTATGAGGATTTTGGTGTGTAAAAAGTGCCCACTGATCAGAAGATATTCTGTTTCCCTTTTACTGTATTTATGTGAATGGATTGGTGTTCTACACTTTGGCGATTGTTCATACATTTTCTCTCCTTCTCACTCTCTCTTTGAACTTATATTATCAGTACCGAAATAGCGTGGAATTGGGCATGGTTACCTCCATACCTTACCTGGCTTAGCTTGTGTTAGTCTCTTTAGCCAATTTGCTGTCACTGTCCACAGTTGGTTCTACTGTATTTAGCACCATTCTATCATCTTCTCATGGTACTGAATATACAATCTTTCATTGGAAGAGGTATACTGTGAGATTTTTGATGGGTTGAGTTTGGAGCGTTACAAAGAGCAAACTACTCTGTATGATACTTTAAACTTGTATAGCCCTTAAGACTATTTTCAGTACAATTGGAGCTCACAGAGGTGTTGCTTGAGAGGTCAAACTATTAGTTCAATCATATCTTTATTAATTCTGCATCATAAGAAAGTCACCAATAACTTAAAATCTTGGGACCCATTTGTTTATATTTAAGGAATATTAAATATATTACTTTTATAGGAACATTACCCTATTATTATTTTCAAGAGTTTATAAAATGCATTTGTATAAAAAAGAATCACCATCATTTTAAGGGCCGGCTTTGATATGAATAGGGAAATCAGAGCCCCCCCCCCTTCCTCGCTTTCACCCTCCCCCTCCTAAAACGTTTCTTAGCTATTATTCTAATGTCCAGCTGCTAGCTTTTTAAACAGAGGGCATCTGATGGCTGCTTGGTCGCAGCACCGCAAATGAAAATAATTTTTTCAAAAACTTGTTTATCAAAATAGTCTCTTACACTATGAATGAATTAGCATTTCAATGAAAGGTGGTGAAATCAGTTGTGTTCCTTATCATCATATACCATCTCAGTTTGGCTCTCCACTGACAAGGAATCACTGTCTGCACACAAGCAACCAGCATTATTGTAAAGCGCACCTTTTTTGTTTAAAAACACGACATATTGCTGATTCTAAGCACGGTGGAGGATAACAAAAACCCAACCGGTCCTATTTTACATATACAAATATGATCAGTTTACCGTATACACTTAGACATTCATTACAAGGAAATATGAAAGTAAATTGTACTATCTATCATTTGCTGTTTGCACTTTATTATGCAGAAACAGAAAACACTTAGCATGTCAAATTAATCTGGAAATTATTCCCGGGGTAAACTATAAACACAGAAGTTACCCCGCACATTTACCCTCCTTTTTTCTCCTTCCTCTAGATCAGAGTGTAATTGCCAGTAATCAGGTCTGTTTGCTGCTGATAAAACCTCTCTGAATGCGAGGAACCCTCTTTGTGTGATGACTCAATTATGCCAGAAGTGGCTCATCAAACCTGGCCCATCAGCTGCTTTAATAAATAAGGAGGAAAACTTGCTGCGGGCGCATTATAATTCCATTCATTCCATAATTAAATTCATTCCAGTTTTAACCCTTCATTCGTATAGTCTGCCTCTGGAAGAGGAAACAAAAACAAGGGAGGAGGGGAGGGGAGGGGGCGGGTACTGAACAGACAGTGACCTTGCATAGAGCATCTACCCATCCCCATAATTCAAAATGATACTGCTGAAGAAAGGTTAAGAGAAAAGGCTCAGTGAGAAGAGAATGGATGGTATCAGTTCAGATAGAGCCCTTCTGTCTGCATGCATTGTTTCCACACAGCTTTAAACAGTAATTATGTTAAAAGTGTAATCTAATCATAGCAGTTGGTTGGGGGAGTATGCGGGAGCTGACATTTTTAAAACCTTATTTGGTGTTATTCTCGTTTGCCTTGCTATCATCTTGCATCTGCCCCAATCTAAAGGAAATGTAAGCAAAGTAATTCATGTTTATGGTCTTCACACTTTTACTTACCCAACTGTAAGCTTTTATTGTTTTCTAAATGAAGTACCACCAGTACCATTGACTCAGTTTTACTTTATCACTAAGTGTCTGTTAATTACATGAGGGTGTCCCAAGTGCAGGGATAAGCTGGGAACCAGGGGACATTTGAATGACTCAAGGTTAATGATGATTATTATTATACTAATGAATATCACTATTAGTTGGAGCAGTAGCTTTACAGTAGTTGTTGGGATGGGGAAAAATTGTAACAGCACCACTTGTATTGATGGTGACATACAAGTACCGTTTGGCTTAGGAATCAGCCACAGTATTAGTTGTCATAGTTGCACAGATGTAGGATCTTAATTTGACCAGTTTCTCACAGCAGGAAAATAATCCTGCAGCAACAGGAAATGTGAATTATTGTGTGGATTATAATTAATGGACGTTTTTGTAGGGGTTGGTACATTTTTTGTTAGGGCAAATCAAGTCTTTAGAAGCCTTTTTAAACCGTGAATACACTACATGTTTGCATTTCCTGCTGTGCAGGGTGATCAAAAAAGGGGCTCCCGAGTGGTGCAGCGGTCTAAGGCACTGCATCTCAGTGCTTGAGGCACTACACTACTGGTTCGATTCCAGGCTGTATCACAACCTGACGTGATTGGGAGTCCCATAGGGCGCCGCACAATTGGCCCAGCGTCATCCGGGTTAGGGTTTGGCCGGGGTAGGCTGTCATTGTAAATAAGAATTTGTTCTTAACTGACTTGCCAGGTTAAATAAAGGTAAAAGAAAAAAGAAAAAAAAGAAAGCTCCTACACCTGTAGTAGTAGTTGTTTTAAACAGTAGCAGGCAGCTTCAGTATCAACAATATACAAAACTGCAAGACCTTGTCAATGGCGAACCTTTTTGAAGTTGATTTCCAACAACACAAATAACCTCATACTTGTATATTTAACCACTTGTAGTTTGTATGGCTATGATGAACAATAATTATGAACAATAATATGCTTGATTGCATTTATATTTTGTATTAGAGCAGGGAAAACCACAGTTGGATCCAAAGTAACAGATCCAACGTATAAGCAGTCCCCATTCAACCCCTCTCCAAACGGTGTGTGAGGCCATGGTTATTCATGACTGTTGGACTGGGAAGCCCTCTCCTCTCCTAGTCTCAGTCAGTCACAGCCCATTCTCTCCTATCCTCTGTGGTGGGAAAGGTAGCAGATGGAATAGGGTGGGGAATGGGCTGGTCCCAAGGACAGCATGCAAAGCAGCCAGATTAGCACATAGAGAATCACATAGAAACCCTGCGCATCAGGCATTAGGCAACTCTGCTCAGTATCCCCAGAGAAATCTGCCCCATACATGGGCAAATAGTCCTCAGAGAGCAAGACGTTATTTGTCTATTTGTGTTGGGGGGCAGGAAAATGATTCAGCAGATGACAAACCCACCGGCCTTCCTTAAATAGTAGTGAGTCTCTTTTTTCTTTTTCTTATGCTAATGATTCCGAGTCCCCCCTTTTGGTTTGCAGAGGGAAATGCTCTGAGTGCTGTAATTAAGATGTTTTTTTTCTTTTTCCTTTTTTTCCCAAAGCTAACAGAAATAAATAATTCCTGTAATAAGATCTGTGAAGTGAAGAGGCTTAATGTACTCATTGTGTTTGTCCTTGTTTTCCCTCTTGGATGTTTTGTGTTAATTAGACTGTGAGCAATTTGATCTCTGTCAAGCAATCAATTTGCATCTTGGTCCTTATTCAACCATGTGAGGTATTATCTTGTTTCCTGCCCGTCACTATCTCTGACTGACTGCACGTTCACCAACAATGTCTATCACCACCAGCACCTTTAGCATTGAGGACAATATTATCAATATGATTAATTAGTTAACCAACCTACAGAATACTACAATTTAGATGGAAAACTTGGAAATTGAGAATCAGTAAAAAGTTAGTTTCTTTCCACTCCACATTTGATTTGTAGGCTTATATCTATTTTTATTAAAGGTATATTTATTTTGGGGGTTTTTTTGTTACAGAGAATGAATTTCATGCTCACATCCTGAAAAAAGGCAAGAATTGTGCACAAATCGACCAAGGTGGACTGCGTGGACCTTGCAGCACGTCGTATATATTTCCAAGAAAACTGCAAATAAAGGTAGGCTTAATATAATTCGATGATATATTATCCAGTGATGGGTTTGGGTACTATACATATGGATGAAAGAGCATGGAGCTAGTTGATGTCCTCTACAATAAGGTTGAAATATAGCCAAGTTCATTGTCCTGAAAAAAAAAAAAAGTATATTTTACCAATTCACTTTTTCTGTGAACGGATATAGTCATGTATTTGTATGGCTAATGGAAGTGGTAGCCATGATGTTCTGGATAAGCAGCATGTTTAGCAGTGTCGTGTCAATGCTCTTTTGACCCCTGCAGAATATGAGAGACAGATATTGTTTTACATATGCAGGGATGTGGGCGTTTGCAGATTTTGTATATTCGATATGTAGCTAGCTTTGTTGAGTCTGCTGCTTTATTTTTATACCACAGCACGTGTATTGTAGCCTACTGTACGTTGAATGTGACCATGCCTCCCAGGCTGCATTTAGACAAGCAGCCCAATTCTGATCTTTTTTCACTAATTGGTCTTTTGACCAATCAGATCAGCTATGAAAAAGATCTTATGTGATTGGTCAAATGACCAATTAGTGGAAAAAATATCAGAATTGGGCTGCTTGTGTAATCGTAGCCCCATTGTTCTACTTTTGAAAGCCGTTCCTAAGTCCAAAATGGCTGGCTGAAACCATGACAATGTCCAGATAGCCTTGGATAAAAATACTATGACCATAATGTCAACCATAAAGAAATGGGAAAACATTTTGTACTGACCAATGACCACCAAAGATCTATCATGTGTATGTGTTATAGTTTTGTGCAGTGTCAGGAATATATAACACAAACAAATCCCTGCCTGAGAGTGTAGTAAATATTTAATACAAACAAAGCCATATTTGAATAGCATGTACTGTATCTACAGTATTTGTTCTGCCTGTGTAAATATATTCATTGAATGTCATGTGTTCTCTCCATGTCTACTTCTCTTACTCGTAAACGTCTATAGGAGATTTCCACGTTGCTCCATTACTTCTGATTCATCCTCTGCAGAATTAGATACAGCTTTGAGTTTGTGAAGGACCAACAATAGCTTTTGTCGAATGGGTGTCAAAAGCACATGCTCTATACCCTCTCAGAACCTCTGTGCTGCTCACAAAGCAGAACATATAATACTTGAACACAAAAAGTTTGAGCTGTTTCTCCATCTCCCCTCAGATGACAATCAATCACATTTATTTTATAAAGCCCTTCTTACATCAGCTGATGTCACAAAGTGCTGTACAGAAACCCAGCCTAAAACCCCAAACAGCAAGCAATGCCGGTGTAGAAGCACGGTGGCTAGGAAAAACTCCCTAGAAAGACTAGATACAGGCCTTTGAAGGAATACAGTATGTAATTCAACGTTCGAACAAACATATTGAGCGCAGTTGAAAAAGCATGAACTGACAAAATATCAGTCAAATGTATACTCCTCACGGTCAAAACCAAGTTCATCGGGTATCTTACGAAGATAGAAGCATTATTATATTCAATATAGTATTTTCAATATATTCAAATAAGTATTTTCAAAATACATGATATTCTTTACTTGTAAGATAGAGGAATTTAAATGGTTCATGTACAAAGCATTAATAAGGCATTAAATCAGAGGTTATGTTATGAAATATTTAAAAAGTGTTTAAAACAAGTAGATTTGCATAATGTGAGTGTTGCCTCTCAATAACACAGAGGTGCCTAATGTGAGAATATTAGTCAATCTGAAATTACACTATCTGAATTTGAAATTGAAATGAATTTGTATTATTGTAGACGTTGTAACACATACATACACTATCTATACAAGTCTTGTTTAATAAAAACAAGTTATATAAATTTATACAAAATGAGTGAGTATCTCTTGTCTGTTTGTTTGTCTGTTCATACGATGATGGAAAAATTGTAATGAACTAATGAGGTAAATGAGTTTTTACAGAATGTAATCTATAGTGTTTGGGTAGTTGTTTGTCTCAATAGGGCCCTAGTAATCAAAAGTAATGAACCTATTATGTGCAGGTCCTCCGAGGGCCCGGCGTGGCATTGAAGAGTGTGGCACATAAAAGGTTTATTAAAGTAAATTAAGGTCCATCACTGCCACACCTGCTCCCCTATTATAAATGTATGACAGGTCAGTGCCTTCAATCACAACAGCAAACCAGAGAGAGGAGTCATGTTTCCCATTACCAGGAAAAGTAACAGCGTATCTATCCTGTGACTCACAAATTTCACTGGCCTGTGACCACTATACACTGCCATCAGCCCAGAATAATTACCTTTAATAGGTTTTATTTGGGATCCACATGAGAAATGGTGGCGAGGGAGAGTGGATGGATTTGAACAACTATTTTGGTCTAAACACACTGCTGTCTGTCTGTGTACCACCACCACCACTTTAATGTCATTATTTTGCATTATGGTGTTTTTTCCACCTCCAAAGTTTATTTTGTTTTATTAACTTCACCTTCGGTTGGTGTTTTGCTTTTACATGTGTTTTCATGACTACAGCCATTAATTTACCGCAGATAATCAACACGTAAATACATAAATGTTCTGGGAAATATAGGGTAATGTTGATAGGAAGGTTCAAAGTTACTTCAAATAAACCTACAAAAATAGGATGGATACAGCATCTGCTGAGTTAATGTTAACATCATTATTCCAGTCTCAGTAGTCAATATTAACAGAATCTGTATTTTGTTAGAAATTTGTGTTACATGCTAAAGAATACATTGTGTGTTCTTTATCAACAGATGGATTCAGAAGGAGAGGAAAACACACTCCAAACATGCAACGGTGGTAAAGGTGAGCAGTGTTGACAACTCTTACCATGTTCAAGCAAGCCCATCAATAGCAGTAACCGAGCACTTCAGCAATTCACGCACATTCCACTTATACATCTATGGGGTCTAGGCAGGAATCAGTTCAACAATCCAACTTTACAACTGTCAGTTTTACAAATTATCTTACCAATTTGAAGAGCACTGCATTGCCATTATTTTATTCAGATGGGGAATTAGTTCATCAAATTGGAACTGTGGCTCAAATTCGTTAAGGAGTGAATATATATAGTGTGATTGAAAACCCCTAGACAGGGGGATGCCATTATGCTAGTGTTCCAAGCCTCTAAGGTCTGGCTGGTGGCACCAGAGCCATTACTATGTCTGGGAAATTCATGGAAGCTTTATTATGGGGTTGTGCTTCATGGGAATACGGTGGACTTGAATGAGAATGAGATTTGCATCTGTGGTGCATGCCCCTCAGGGAAAATCGATTTGCCTTTTCAGATCATGTTGTCAAAGCTGTCAGGAGGATGAGCTACAGCAGATCTCAGAAAGAGGAGAGCAGATTGGGGTTGTGGATATTTAAAAAAAAAAATCTATATAAAGGGTATCTTGACGATGATTTTAATCATATCAGAAGGCTTTTGTTGAAGTAAAATAGTTCATTATAAGGTTGCAAAAAATCTATTTTGATAAGTAGCTGTAAAAGTCATCTTTTCATAGAACATTTGATAGAGTACAATCCAAAATCATACTAGGGGAACACCCCACTACCATGAGTGTAGTCGGCCCACAGTGTATTCATTCACAACTGCTTATCAAAAACATGGAGCTAGTACAGTAGATCGGTAGCTTTGATCAGGATTGTGTTTCCCCAGTAGCCAGATGCGTAGTCACTCCACAGTGGAAATGTAAACATTACTATTTACCTGACGTACTTCTGTTTCTGTTTACAGTTCCAGCTGACTGCATCACCCAGGCTCCGAGGTAAGGGTTCACGACCTCTTTGTGAAAATAAACACTTACAGGTATCCTCTAATTTACCCCGGGTTTCTATGCCCTTGCATACAGAATGAAATAGGCATCCTTTGTTAGTAGATGTGGTATGCTGGCCATTCTCTTATCTTGATAAAACCGGTTATAATTGATTTTGTCCCTGTAGCTCTTCACTGCGCTTCTAGGTACTTTGTATTAATCATCTCAACCATATACAGTTTCTTCAACCTTATGTTGACCTTTTTTCACTGTAGTTACAAAAAAACACTTGTTTTTACTTTCTGAATCCTGAAATACAGTTGGGGAATAAACTGACAATGTTACATTTTACGTTCACTTTAAGTTCAAAGTTTTCAGATGAACCCCAGTAACGGCTATGGCCTTTTGTTGACCCCGTTGCTCTTTTTATTCATTCATCCCCCCCACAACAGCACATATGGGTCTATGGCTGCTAGGAAGAGGCTCGCCCAGGAAGGGGTGCAGGGCGCCCCCGTCAACAAGAGAAAGTCTCTCCTGATGAGGCCCCGCCACTACAGCCCCAGTGAGGCGTGCTGTGAGGAGGAGAACGAGGACCTGGCACCGCCACAGGACAAAGAAGAGCTGAGGAACATTGACACTCCAGCAGGTAGACAGATGTCCTGTTGTTTGTCTGTTTTGATGAACAATTGACGCTGAATTTTAAAATCCCATCTGTTGCATTCATATTTCCCTCCTTCTCTATTGCCTGTCTGCTCGCCATCAGCCAGACCCCATAGTCATTGTGTATTGGAAGTGAAAGACGAGACTGCTGGGTTCACATTAGTTGTGTCTGTCTCACGTCCTCAGTCCTACTTTTGACAGCTTATCTGCCATGATATTTTTGGCATGGTTTTTTCCCCTATTTTTGATGAGGCCAGATTTCAGACTCCTCCTTTTCTTTTTTTTTTCTTCTGTGTTTGGTTTTTCTGAAAAGCCATTCAAAAATGGGTTGAAAACACAGAGAATTGAATAATGATCATGTTTGCTTTAGGCCATTCTGATTAGAATGTCATCTGTTGATGTTTGTTTAGTAAAGTGAGTTGAGTTTAGATTATACACACGATTTATTGATTATTAACACAAGCTAATGTTGCATCTTAACAGAACCAGCTTCCCTTCTGAAGTATGCTAACCATCTTCTTATTAAACCAATGTCACTGATATAATAGAATAAATTAGTGATTATTTGTCGAAAGATACTAAGACCAAGGTGCGTACTCAACAATGACATAAGGAAATGTTTGTTTATTTCATTGAGCCCTCCCCCCAAGCAAAACATTTCTATTTCCAAATGAATTGAATTTTGAGCATTTTGGCAACAATACCCATGGTTTACATGTGCATTCTCACCCACTATAATCTGCACTTATTTGGTATAGTTTTAACGATGTAACTAAGCAACAAACGTAATTGTCCCCTTCGAAAGCTTTTGTTAGGCCCTCTAACACAGTCCAAATATACATAATTAGGCATAATGTCTACAGCTCATTATAGTACACATGTGGGTAGTGAAATGGACCAAGAGAGTAGCTCAATGAATTGTGCGGATTAATTGGAAATGGAATGTATTTGTTTCTGGGGTTCATATAACATTACAATTATCATAACCCTTTCTGCACTAGCTTCGCTATCTGTTTTTTCCCTTTATCTTTCTTTGTTCATATACCTCCCTCTCATGGTTTGTTTGTGTTTCAAGCAGAGCTTTTATGTGTCTGTATTCAGTCACCACTACCTACTTGTACTGTATTATAACCTTTAAATCAAGAAAAGTAGATATTTTTTATCAAAAGAAGGCACCTGCAAACAGCAAGCCCTATACAATACAATGAACATGTATCAAAAGGCTGGCAACACAAAGCAATGACTGAACATTGTGTGATTAACATAGACCTACATACATTTGTAAATATATTTTTGTCACAATCAGGTCTGGGGATATTTTATGTGAAATGTCTATGACAGTTAAAGTGGATAGAAAAAGCAATAAGAATGTAACAGCGGGATACTGTTCATATCTGCATTTTAAAACAAGAGGGAAAAATAAGCCGCTAATTTGGTCGAGCCGCACTGCGTTCAACTCCAGCCAAGCTCCAACCACACTGCAGAGCGCCTGTAATGGCTATTCTGGAGTACAAACTGTTCACCTGTTCCAATACACAAACCACAGGAGGGATCCATGTTTTTCTCTCCCATGCGGTCTCTTTTCCACTGCACGCACTTCTCACTGTGTGTGTGTGTTCAGTTGAAGTCGGAAGTTTACATACACTTAGGTTGAAGTCATTAAAACTCGTTTTTCAACCACTCCACAAATTTCTTTAACAAACTATAGTTTTGGCAGGTCGGTTAGGACATCTACTTTGTGCATGACACAAGTAATTTTTCCAAGAATTGTTTACAGATTATTTCACTTATAATTCACTGTATCACAATTCCTGTGGATCAGAAGTTTACATACACTAAGTTGACTGTGCCTTTAAACAGTTTGGAAAATTCCAGAAAATGATATCATGGCTTTAGAAGCTTCTGATAGGCTAATTGACATAATTTGAGTCAATTGGAGGTGTACCTGTGGATGTATTACAAGGCCTACCTTCAAACTCAGTGCCTCTTTACTTGACATCATGGGAAAATCAAAAGAAATCAGCCAAGACCTCAGAAAAACAATTGTAGACCTCCACAAATCTGGTTCATCCTTGGGAGCAATTTCCAAACATCTGAAGGTACCACGTTCATCTGTACAAACAATTGTATGCAAGTATAAACACCATGGGACCATGCAGCCATCATACCGCTCAGGAAGGAGACGCGTTCTGTCTCCTAGAGATGAACGTGCTTTGGTGCGAAAAGTGCAAATCAATCCCAGAACAACAGCAAAGGACAAAACTACAAAAGTATCTATATCCACAGTAAAACGAGTCCTATATCGACATAACCTGAAAGGCTGCTCAGCAAGGAAGAAGCCACTGCTCCAAAACCGCCATAAAAAAAGCCAGACTACGGTTTGCAACTGCACATGGGACAAAGATCGTACTTTCTGGAGAAATGTCCTCTGGTCTGATGAAACAAAAATAGAATTGTTTGGCCATAATGACCATCGTTATGTTTGGTGGAAAAAGGAGGAGGTTTGCAAGCCGAAGAACACCATCCCAACCGTGAAGCACGGGGGTGGCAGCATCATGTTGTGGGGGTGCTTTGCTGCAGGAGGGACTGGTGCACTTCACAAAATAGATGGCATCATGAGGGAGGAAAATGATGTGGATATATTGAAGCAACATCTCAAGACATCAGTCAGGAAGTTAGAGCTTGGTCGCAAATGTGTCTTCCAAATGGACAATGGCCCCAAGCATACTTCCAGAGTTGTGGCAAAATGGCTTAAGGACAACAAAGTCAAGGTATTGGAGTGGCCATCACAAAGCCCTGACCTCAATCCTATAGACAATTTGTGGGCAGAACTGAAAAATTGTGTGCGAGCAAGGAGGCCTACAAACCTGACTCAGTTACACCAGCTCTGTCAGGAGGAATGGGCCAAAATTCACCCAACTTATTGTGGGAAGCTTGTGGAAGGCTACCCGAAACCTTTGACCCAAGTTAAACAATTTAAAGGCAATGCTACCAAATACTAATTGAGTGTATGTAAACTTCTGACCCACTGGGAATGTGATGAAAGAAATAAAAGCTGAAATAAGTAATTCTGTCTTCTATTATTCTGACATTTCACATTCTTAAAATAAAGTGGTGATCCTAACTGACCTAAGACAGGGAATTTTTACTAGGATTAAATGTCAGGAATTATGAAAAATTGTGTTTAAATGTATTTGGCTAAGGTGTATGTAAACTTCCCACTTCAACTGTATGTGTGTCATCCATCTGTACAAAAATAAGTTATTTTCTGTCTGCTCTGCTAATTGTAACTAAACATAACTGACTTAATCTTTGTTGAACAGGCTGATATTCGTATGCCTTTGTTTAGAATTAAATGTATCATGTAACAAAAAGATTATCAGCCATGTCATTGCATGTCTCAAAAAATACAGCTTCATATTTTGCATCAAAAAAGGAGTTTAACTATGTCTATTTCATTCACCTACTTCCGCTGTTGCTGGTCTGTCTTCACCTGCCTTGTATTGTGGTAGTGAATATACATCACATCCCTACATTTACACAATCCAAAATCATATGCTTCAAAACAAAAGCCGTTTTTCTTTTTTGGCAGAGGTTCGTCAGATAAGTCAGAGCGCTACACTTCCTGCATTTAGCAGCTTTTATTTTGGGGGATTAAGTTGTATACTATGGCCTGATAATGACTAGTAGTATCGGTTTGGTAATGCCTTTATCATCCTCAGTGGAATCCACTTACAAGATTATATAGCCTACAGAATTGCATCCTAAATTATCTCCAGATCTATCAACCTATTGGATCCCTCTCCTCCAGTCTCTGTGGGTTACTTTTAATTTGCTCTGTGACGTCTTTAGAGGATAGATCTACTCTGTACTGTACAGCCTACTTATGATTTCTAGAGTAAAAACCCTTATGGCCTCACTAAAGAGCTTTAGCACTGAAAATAAGTTTCAATGATTTGGGGGATCAAAAGATATTTTAGTGAATCAATCCAGATGATAGCGTTCCATTGTTAATCATTGACCATGACTTAATATTAATATAATCAGGGTTTTACTATATTAAGTGTCATTTAACATACATTTTGGAGAACTAAGAGCCTAGCTTTTCTCTTTGTTTCACTTAAACTGAACGATGATTGAAACCAGAAATTCAATTGTCATGTCAAATATATTTGACCATTACACGCAGTCCTGGGATATAATAAACATTTTGATATGTCCATAAAAATGTCCACTGATAAAAAAACAGAAAAGCTTTATTTTAAAAGCTTTTAGTAAAGAATCAATGTAAAAATCAATTATCAGGTGCACTCAGCATAATGACCTATTGAAAAAAGATAAATAAAAAGAAAGAATAAAGGGAAACCAGGATTTTTGTAAAAAAATGTAATACTGAAATGTTTTCCTCTTTCTTGGTTATTGTGCTTACATATGAATATGGGTTCTTAAATGAGTTGTGTGTGAATGACAAGTTAATATCTTTAAAATCATAAAGCCCTGCTTGGCGTACACCTCAACTACTTAAAACTGATGTTCAGTGCCACAAGCCATGTAAATCTCTGTCATTATCTGGTCCGTCTAAATCCACATCAAGTTGTTGTATTCTGATTAGAGATTTCTAAGAAGAGGAAGACAATCTTGTTCTTCATCTTTAGGTTTCATGTTCAACTAGCCAAAACAAGTGTCTTGTGAATTATCTCTGATGTACTTGAGGAATTGCCAGGAAATCTTGCAGTTGCTGTCCTGTCCATACTATTACTATTTTCATTACATATTGTATTTTCCAATCCTCTTAACAGTCATTTCAAATGACAAAGACATGCGTTTTCTAGATAGGAAAAAGTGTCACAATTGGCGTTGAATGTCTCTACAAAAACATTGACTAAGCTGAAATGGGGACAGACAAGATTGTTACTCTCTGCCTAACCAAATGTTCTCTGAAAAGCATGGCCTTAATATGAACAATTGACTCAAGCTTGAAAAAAGCATCACAACATAGTTTTTGTTCTCTTTTGCTTTTACTTTGTTTCTAAGATGGATACTCAGAAACACTTAACGAGCCCAAGAGAAATGGCTGCCAGGACGCAATAACAAAACCCCATGATTCCTTTGGATGGTCTGAAGTGGTGACTGACTCTCCCCATCAGGAGGCTGCAGCCTCGGAAACTCTGGAGGACGAAGAGGTGGCGGAACGAAACCAAGAAGAAGAAGAGGAAGAAGACCAAAGTCAAGACAGGATGAGTATAACTTGCAGTTCGTCGCCACGTAAAAGCCCATACGGAAACAGCTGGGAAGCCGAGTGGGAGCCTCTGTCCCTGTCTCATTCTGCCAGGGTGAATGGCTCCAATGGCTCTATCAGCAGCCCCTCCAAAGCCACCACCGGAGAAAGATACCTATTGGGGAGAAACCACTACCTACACATGCGAGACCATGATCCTGACTCGGTCCTTAGTGGGTATAACATGGGCAGAGCAGGTCCCTTCCAGGCAGGGCCCCTGCGGCTCTACCGATCAACCCCCAGTGAGGAGGACAGTGAGGGGGAGCCAGAGGTGGAGAGGCCTCCTCGACTGGAGGCCTGGGCCCTGGGCCTGCAGGAGATGGAGAGACCCCTGAGCCTGGAGATGGACAGAGGAGACCGGGACAGAGACAGAGAAGACAGAGACAGAGGAGACAAAGACAGGGATAGAGACAGAGGAGACAGAGACTGGGACAGAGGGAGGGTGAACCTGAGCCTCCTGGAGCAGGCCATGGCATTGCAGTCAGAGCAGAGGCAGGTCCTCCACAATGCCTACAGGGAGATGGATAGGTTCCTACTGGAGCAGATGACCAATGAGAGGAGGCACCAACGGCTACTGGACGTGGACACCAGGGTGGGCTATCATGGATGCAAAGGTACAAATACTTCATTTCAATATATCTTATTTCTTTGTCAATTCAAGATTCTAGATGTTTTATTTTATAACAGCTTTTTATCAACGTAATGACAGTGAGGACCCTTTTAAGTCCATCCTTTGTTTTTGTATGTGTACTATTAAGGCCACTTGAGAACAATAGAACTACATACAGTGGATATTGCACTTATTCTAATGAAGAGTAGTGGGCATAAAATAAGTATGCAGCAGACATGATTATGCATGTTTATCTAGTATGAATTAGACCACTTGTGATTTCAATGATGAGGCGCTTCGAAACGTCAAAATAATAAAGAATCATATTCAGAGGGGGAAATCCTCTTAAGTACTAAACTCATTTTGGCAACAATTGAAGTAATAAAAAACCAGACTAAAATAAATAAAAGAACAAAATCTTGTGATGGAATTGCTACTACCCAGAATATTGGATTTTGATAGGAATCAACTGGATATTTAACCATGACCATAAGTCTTAAATCCGCCCAAAGTACCCCTCATGTTTTCCACTGATTCTTCAAATGACTGCAGCCTAATGTGTAATCCCAAATGTAATCTTTCGATGGATGGGCATTAAGAAGTCAATGCCCCGTGTTGAACTGGAAGCCTTAACTAAAAGGACAGATTAATATAGAAAGAAGCATTTTGCAAAAAGTGTCTGGCTCTTTGCATGATACTGTACTTTAATCTGTTTGTTTCTATGTACATACAGATTCATTCTAGCATTTCTCAGAATCTCACATTCATGCAAGCAACTCTTTACAAGTTTAATGAAATATAAAACTGAAGTTCATTAGAATTTTGCCAAAAGCTGTTACCTTTGTTGCATTCTTTGCTTGTGTGGGTAATGAAGGTTACAAAGCATGTTAAGAATGATACTGCAACATTCTTGAAGGTGTCATAAAATTGTTATAAATGTATATGTGAATGTCTATGTATTAATCTAAGCGCTCATGTTATTTGCCTCCTCCCAGACTCTCCACGACCAGATAAGAAGGACATAAGGTGTCCTACCCCTGGTTGTGACGGCACTGGCCATGTCACTGGTCTGTACCCCCACCACAGGAGTCTGTCTGGCTGTCCCCACAAAGTCAGAGTCCCCCCAGAGAGTAAGTCACTCAGACATACACATACATGTATGTACATCAGGTATTCTTGAAAGTCAGGACAAAACCAATGTATCTTCACTTACATCTACATGTACACACAGGTGTAGGATCTTAATTCGATCACTATTTTGTTGCTGAGAACTTTCCTGCACAGCTGTAAATGGAGATGAGCTTCGAGATGTACATAAATTCACTGAAAATCATCCACACGGTTATATTAACAGAATTGTGCTTTACCTGATCAAGCAACATTATGGACTAAATGTTAACATCATGTTGCTGCAGGATTATTTTTCTCTGACAATATAGGTGAAATTAAGATCCTACATATGTATAGAATAGAAAGTGATGCTTTTTTACTGAAAATAAGTACTGATGTTTAAATAAAACCTTCAAAGTTATCAAGTGGCTCCAGAAACTGATTGAGTGGCATTCATTCTACATTTATACAATCATGAAGTGAGACTTGTTGTCACCTACAGTTTTCTTGTAATTTCTGAATATTGTAAAGGTTTTTTATTGGCTGTGGTTTAGTCATTTCAATGTAACATAACAAGCATCCAACATTAAACAGTAATGTTACAAAAGGAACAGAAAAAGTAATTAACTTTTTTCAATATGAAAGCAATGTGCTCTTAGACCAGAAGCAATGTTTGCAAATCAAAGGGGTTGCTAATGCTGTATTCAAAAATAAATGGACAACTCCTGCAAACTAATTGGAAAATATGTACAGAAGAGAAAAGTTTCCAAGGACACAGAGTAGAACTCCAACTCTAGCTAGGTTTCCGTCCAATTGGCCACAGATTTTCATGTGAATATTTAAACATCTGAATGAAATCATATGCGCTTTTCCCCACAAGAGATGTTTCCATCAAATTGTGGATAAAAGGCTGTGCTTGATGACGTAGTGCTTTTTGTTCTATTTTTATTGCCACTAAGGTATTTATATTATGCGACCAACACACAGTGCACTGACAATGGGAACAGTGTTAGTTAGATATGCTTGTGTCCATAATTGTATGACTTTTCTAAGGATCTGTGCTCTTGGTTTTTCTCTGATGTCAGTACAAAGAACGTGTGAATTGAATTGATGTATCTATAAATGAACAAGCCTTTAGTTTGCCTTTAGTTTACCTTGATCACTCTGGATACATTATTGTTTTCCTGTATTCTCATTTTGTGATTTGTTATTGTGTTAACTCTTGATCCCCCCCATGAACTCGGTCACCGCTGACGCAGTATATTTGTCACCGCTGACGCAGTATATTTGTCACCGCTGACGCAGTATATTTGTCACCGCTGACGCAGTATATTTGTCACCGCTGACGCAGTATATTTGTCACCGCTGACGCAGTATATTTGTCACCGCTGACGCAGTATATTCGTCACCGCTGACGCAGTATATTCGTCACCGCTGACGCAGTATATTCGTCACCGCTGACGCAGTATATTCGTCACCGCTGACGCAGTATATTCGTCACCGCTGACGCAGTATATTCGTCACCGCTGACGCAGTATATTCGTCACCTCTGACGCAGTATATTCGTCACCTCTGACGCAGTATATTCGTCACCTCTGACGCAGTATATTCGTCACCACTGATTGTATAGTAAATCTCTCCTTCTACTGAGCCTACTGTTTCACCTACTGTCCCTCTCCTGTCTGTTTGTCCCCAGTCCTGGCCATGCATGAAAACGTCCTCAAGTGTCCTACTCCCGGGTGCACAGGAAGGGGCCATGTAAACAGCAACCGTAGCACCCACCGGAGGTACATCCTGCAGAGACTAACCCATTAAACATGACATACTGTACATAGACAGGTTCAATGGGTTTGAAAACCTCCTCCTCCCCCCCCCAGTCTCTCAGGCTGCCCCATTGCTGCTGCAGTGAAAGTCTCCAAACCTCAAGAGGAGAGCCCCAAATGCAGACAAGCACCTGAACGATTGTCCAGGTAAAATCACGAGGGGAGAGAGAATGTATAATATGTGTTATAGCTGTAATTTTGCAATATTGTCATTTTGACTGTTGACAATTATCGACGTGTATGTGCGCATACATTATGATGACAGTAAACCATTGAGACATTGAAAACTATACTATGAAACTAATTGATTGAAGTTCGGAGAGAGCATAGTCCCTTTGATACAAAACAAAGTGTGTCAATTGCAATATCATATAAAATCAGGAGGTATGTTGGTTAACATTTACAGTATCGTATCCTGTTTATTTATTCAATGTATTGTAAAAGGAATTACAATATATAGCCTATCAAAACTTCACAGACATGGTTTCTCACTATCACTTGTTCTTAAGCAATGGTTTAAGGTCCCATGAGATTCTCCCTATTAGGGACACAGAGCATCACAACTCTTTGTTCCCTGTAGAAAAATCACAGGCAGACTGCCAACCCATACAAAATTAATTAGTTGGGTAACATGCCTGTGTGTGCGTCTACAATACAGATCAGATCCCACATCCAGGAGGAGGACATTGATATTATTCAAACAACACTGTGTCCATTACTTCACAGCCACCTCGTATGGATATTATTCACACTATAATGTATATTACTTCCAGAATCATCACCACCTCTTCCACAGCCCATGCATAATGTGCATTAATGTGTCAATATCATATCCTATGCATTTTATTTGACACTGTAGCCACTTTCCTGCCCACTTGTGTGCATGTGTCAATTTCCTGGATCCTTACATGCGTTTTATTTGACACATACAGTAGCCACTTTCCTCATCAAATCCAACAACACCTCGTCTTCTTGGATTCTTCTCCAACCAGGCCTCTCGGCCCCCTCATGAAGAAGTTGGAGTTGAATCAGTACAACTACAGGTTCGCCCATCACCATCCTGTCGCCGCCGCCTTGCAAGCCAACCTCACCAAGGACATGGACAAGTACAGCAAGATCCGCTTTGATTACGCCAGCTTTGATGAACAGGTCTTCGGCAAACAACCTCTGATGGCACCCAACCAGGACCAAGAAATCTCTTCTTCACACTTCCCTGACTGTGAGTTTCGCACATTTGATTTGATTCAAAGGGGGGGCGGAGGGAGATTGGCTGTACCATAACAGCGTGTCAAGCCACATTAAAGGGATTTAATGTGCAAGCGTTGCTCATCTTCTGCCACAAATGTGCAGCTCAGTAGGACACTATGTAAATAAATGATCAGACAACAACCAAACTAAGAGTTTGCAACACACTCACAAGGTTCCTGTAAACAAGACAATCATGCTTGTTTAATATATATATATATTATATATCAACACAAACGCTTTTCTATTCAAGCACAGACTGATCCCACTGCAACCACAGTGTAAAAATAAACATGCTGATGACATGTACCATACTGTATGTTATAATGTAGGGGGTATAATCATGTGTTCCCAGACCTCTGTGAAAGTTTCTGTATCTGAGTTCTGTTATCCAACAGCTCTACAGTACACTGGCTTTCTGGGCGCCCCCGGCAACTGCCTGCCCACGCCAGGCCCTGTACGCCACAGCCCACCCAGCCATTACAAACCTGGAGGTGAGGGGCTCCAAGCCACCACTGCCACCACTGCCATCCTCAACCTCTCCACCCGCTACCGAAGCAACATGGAGTCCATCTCGGGTCGGCCCCTGGCGTCCTCCACAAAGGTAGTCAAATTAGACCAATTATTTCATGTGGTCATTTTAAAGCAACTCTGATTTGTTTATAAAAAGGGTGAAACATCAAAAGGACAGTTTTTGGCAAAGGAAACGTTGTCTCTGGTGGCGGCGAAACAAGAGATCCCCCCCCCGTAAAGCATTAATGTACACAAAATAACATTTGTGTAATCACATCATAAGAAGAAAATACAACAAACCTTTCTCAATTACAGTAAGACTCTGTAGTTCCTGTAAAACATGTGGTCATGCGTTTAATTTCTACTTTCATGGTAATAGACAAAGATAAAGATTTAAAAAAAGAATAACTGTATGAAAGTGTGTCTTGCATGCTGCAGATGGCGTAAGATATTTAGCTTAGTAATATATTATCCAGGATAAGCTGTGTCTCTATCAGATGGCCTATACAACCAGTTCAGTGGCTTAAACCAATCAGCTGAACAACTCATTAGCTGAAATATTTTATTCTCACAAAATCAAAATCTCCCCGATTTTATTAAATGTGCACCAGTTTAGTTTACAATTTGACCCCTTTGTGCACATCCTATATAATCTCTAGTGGGAAAACCCCCAACTGCCCTGTCCACTACGCAGAAAAGTTCGATCCTCTCAACTGAACTGAAACATGGCCTTCCTATGCATTAAGTTTAACTGCATGACAATGACTGTTTCAAAACCCAAACAAGGCCTCTGCAGTATGTAATTACTATCAGAATATTGATAGATAGATGATTCAAGGTTTCCAACACCTACACAGTACAGGACCCAGCTTGGTGAGCTGATAATGTGGCCTTGTACCAGGTACCAACCCACTGAATGAATAAAACAGTGTTAACAAGTTAATCATCTGTCCTCTTCTGCAGAGGACTTATGTAGCATACTCCGTATGGGGCCATGCAACTCCTATGTGTCTATAGCTCTGTAGGCTACCAGTAACGCAAAGGCAAGAAAAGCATCACAACTCAATGTGGAATGCTCATCTATCTCTCCTGCGATTGAGATGTTACCACACGTCTACACACGTCACCATCACACACATCATTAAAATGGATAGCCACACATGCAATGTCCATGAAAATTATACCCATTCATTCATTTTGTAAAAAATAAAAATAGAATATAGGTATAATGGGACATATACGTTTGTTGGCGACATTTCAGCATTTAATGAGGTAAAACTTCTAATACTATAAAACCTAATAAGCCACAAGTGCACATAGCGTTTGACGTAGCACAGAATGAGTAACACATCTGTCAATGAGAGAACTTATGCTACATTAAGCTTTTCATTTTTGTTTTAATGGTGATGACCTAAAACCAGCACCCACAGCTGCCATCTTGGTTTTGTGTCCTAGAAAACAGACCGATGGCACAGCTGTCACTGACAAACTATACACCAAGGAGCGATTATTATTTTGTTCAACAGAATTAATGCTGGCTTAACACCATACTTTACCCCGGTGTTAGATAATCACGACATGTCTTATTTTCATGTAAATGTATATTTGAGGGGCAATTGAAGTTACTTCTCACAGGAATTATACACGTTGTTATTTTTAGAAAGGTATCCCTTTAAAGTATTGCGTTAGGTTAAAAGGGCATATCATAGTGGTGTATTAATTTCAGTCTTCACTACTTCATACAGTAACTCTCATTTCTCATTCCAATACAGACTGACATCAGTCTCATTTTTTGTGAACTGTTGAATATTTAATAAAAGTGACTCCATTGTAACCTTATGACTATAACTGAGTCTGACTTGTGAATTTATTCTCCTTTAGGACATGCCCATAGAAGTGGATGAGAACGGCACTCTGGACCTGAGTATGAAGAAGGGTCGGGAGGTGAAAGCCCCACCCCAGGTGCCTTTGGGAGACGCTACCCAGTCCCCTCCTGAGTCCACTCTGTCCAAGCAGGCCGGAAGTGTACACATCAGCCCTGCCTTCTACCAGGCCCTGTGCGAGAGAGACACCTGGGACACCCCTCTCAACTTCAGCAAAGCACAGCATCAAATAATGCACGACAGAGAGGTAAAAATAACTTTGCTGTTCCTCCTTTTAAATACACAAGAAATACTGTACAAGATACCTATGAAACAGAAGAAGAAAGCTTGTTTTGTTAAATTTGTTGAACAAGAGAAAATATAGCTAATTGATAAACATATGAACATTAACATAACAACATATGGTCTATAAGGGTGATATGGGGATACAATATATAATGATAGATAATTGTGAACACAGTGTATGTTCCTAATAAATCTCTTGTTAAAGAGCATGTACTTCATAGCTGGTATTCCTGGTTGTTCTTGACATTTGTCCTGTAAATAATTCACTGACGACAACATCTGGTGCTGAACACAGAATCTTTGAGAAAGTAAATCCAAATGTTTTACATTACATATCCGTATAAACACTGTCCGTGTGGATTATCTGACTTTAAATGGATGTATGGTTTACTGTTGGTATCCTTAAGTGTAATCACTCATTACCCCCCAACTCCTAGGCTTGTGTTTTAAGAGTTTTTTTAAGTGGGGTGTTTTCATTGATAATTCACTTTTAGATCATGTTCAAGACTTAAGACTGACACAAGAAGTCAGGTGATTAAGGAGATTTTTAAGGACACTATTATTATTTTTAAGGACATTATTATTAAGACTGCATCAGGAATGGCCTATTCAGGCATCAGGCACCCTATTCCCTATGTAATGCACTACTTTTAACCAGGGCTCTGTTAAAAAATAGTTCACTATATAGTGAGAAGGGTCCATTTCAAACGTACCGATGTCTCTCAGCAGGAAGATTTTGACGACGCTTCTCTGGAGGACCAGAGCTACTCTGGAGACGCGAGCATGTTCAGCCCCAAGACCGATATGCTCTTAAGAGACTCTAAGAAAGAGCTGATGAGGTATATCATGTTTAATGTTGGGTCTGCTCATTCTGGAGGTCCAGTGAGGGGAGAAATTGACATCTTGCTGCTTCTTTGCTCAGTCATCTGTGTATCATGTGCATTTCCCTCTAAAAAGGTCAGCTGACAGATGGTCAGTATTAATAACAAAAGTGTAATTCCCAACCAGACCTGTTTAAATAGGGCATTATAATTGGGGTGAATGAATACACGCTCAGTGAAATGCGCTGGACACGATCTATCCTGTTATTAGCTCTTATATTGTTACCTATTATATATTACATGTTGTTGTGACTGGTATGTCTGCAGGTTCATGTGAAGAATGTATCTTGTTAAAAGTGAGTTTTCACATGTCCGTATGTCCTCAAAATGAGCTTACCACTCTTGACTTTGTAGTTAGACTGCATGTTCAATGGAGTTATTATCCACTCTATGGTAAGGTATGATTGAGTAGTTTACAGAAAACAATTAGATCTGCCAAGGGATTTACGAACAACTTCTGCCACACCAAATAAACATTGAAAATAAACATTGAAATTACTACATTTCCTGCTGTACTAAGTTCCGCTTCCACTAATGCAATTCAACGCATGTTAAAAAGGTTAATACACTGTATCAGAAGTCCATGTATTGTAGAGTATGGTCTAACTAAGTGTTGTGTTCTCTGCAGCTGTCCTACCCCTGGCTGTGACGGTAGTGGCCATGTTACAGGAAATTATGCATCACATCGAAGGTAATTAGACACTGTTAACACCGGCTAGTAAACACTGTACGGCCTGGTTCAGAGGAACTATGTCGACTGTTTCATATTGATCAGTATTATATGCTGCTGAAAATGAAAGGGAAAAGTTGCTTTTTTTTACATTCAAATAGTATTGTAATAACTCTCTGGTGTGGATCCTCTGTCTGTAGTGTATCTGGGTGTCCCCTGGCTGACAAGACTCTGAAATCACTGATGGCAGCTAACTCTCAGGAACTAAAGTACGTGTTGTCCTGTCAGTCATCATCTTACCACTGTTTATAGACATATCATTCACCTGTTTGGGTTCAACTTTGTGCTGTTTTATTGCTTTACATTATACATTCCACCTGGTCTCATGCCGTTTTAGTCATATATTGAATATGGACTTTTCTCCAATTCATGTGATCAGGCTGCATACATTTACATTATGCAATGTACTGGGTATCTACTGACCTCATCTGTTTATTTTTTTTTAATTCATGCATTTAAATATGATATCATTGTCCCAGACAACGTGGCACTGAGTTTCGCCTGTTCTGTCGGTCTCTCCGCCTGCAGGTGCCCAACACCTAGTTGTGATGGATCTGGACACGTGACAGGGAATTATTCTTCACACAGAAGGTAGTCTAGACTGGATCACACAAATTACTGAGTAGATGAATAGGGATGTGTTTCAATCTCATTGTCTAGGTATTTATTTTTTATTAGTTTATACATTTTAGACAATTAATAAACTGCGATATAACCGATTGATTGTTGTTGTTGCTTAATGTAGTTTCCAATGACAGGCTATGTGAGAACATCATCTTATCACTGATGAAAGAGTTTGCTTTATTTTAGCCCTAAAGTAGTGTTCATTATTGTTAAACCATATTGTCTCTAAACATTTGTAGTTTGTCAGGATGTCCACGTGCCAGAAAGGGAGGCTTGAAGCTTACACCAAACAGAGATGAAAAAGACGACCAAGAAATAAAGTAAGATATTTTTCTTCTCATTATGATTTCTGTTTCATAACTATTCTAGTGCTGGCATGCATGCCTACGTGAATGAAAGTACTTGTATCATGTTGTAAAGAGGTCATTATACCAGAAAGACAAAAAGGAAATAGTTTTCCTGTTCATAATTTACTAAAGCTATCTTTCATGGATTAACAACATATTAAATACATGTTTCAAACGTTGTAATTTTTTTCATTGTCTTAATAGAACATCTGGCTTATCATACTCTTGTGTGCATTGTGTTCTTGTATTGTTTATTTAAGGTCCCCCATACTACGGGATGTGATCAAAGCTTAATTGTTCTAGATGCAGTTGTCTCTGTAAAAAGCAGTGTGTAAAGTACTTAAGTAAAAATACTTAAAGTACTACTTAAGTCGTTTTTTGGGGTATCTGTACTCTTACTTGTATCTTACTTGTACATCTGGACAGATTTACCCTTTTGAGATACTAATGCAGGGCCAAAATGTTAGGAGTTAGACTGGAATATATCTCATGCACAAGAGGGGGTGGTTGAGAACCTACATGTAGTGCATCTTTAAGGTTATTAGATTATTGTAAATTGTAGGCCATATGGCATGATTCCATTGTCCCGATGCCTTACACTCAGAAAAAAGGGTTCCAAAAGGGTTCTTCAGCTGTCCCCAAAGGATAAACCTTTGTGGTTCCAGATGGAATTTTGGGATCCATGTTGAACCATCTGTGGAATGGGTTCTACATGGAACTCAAAAGAGTTCTTCTTGGAACCAAAGGGATTCTTCCTGGAACCAAAAAGGGTTCTTCAAAGGGTTCTCCTATGGGGACAGCTGAAGAACCCTTTTAGGTTCTAGATAGCATTTTTTCCCCTAAGAGTCTACATATACCTGTAGTGTATGGATGAATGTAAGTAATGTGGTTGGGGTTGTTTTGTCCTCTAAGTGCTACTGGTACTCTACTGAACAACAGAGTGCAACAATCTTTGTTACAGTAGCACTCTGTTTTGTTTGTACACTAGTTCTCTGTACCATCTCAGCCTGCCTTTCACCTTTACCAATAAGGGAAGGGGTCGGAACCCTCAGGGGATACATGACAATTATGTGTAATTCATGTCACTCCATTACTGACCTGGAGAAAACAGAGCTGGGAAATGTAATTACCCTTACAACTCTTAATAATATTCAACAAGACTTGTGCTTATGATTTGTTTATGTAGGCTATATCAATCTGAATGTGTTAATTATTCCAACGTTTTTGTGGATTAGCAACTTGGTTGATACGATTATTTGAGCCTGTTGTCAGTTTTGTTGACTACATTTTTAATCAGCATTTTACTGGATTAATCAACATAATGGTTTGACAACTCTTCCTGTCTAGATATAGTGAGGGATGTTTATGAACTGTGAAAATGATTTGTTTGAGTATATATGCATTTATTATGTGTGGTTTAAGAGGTTAAGTAAAGTCGTCTCACCTCAGTTGACAGCATTTTGATCTACTTACATTTCCATTGTACCGAAACTGTGAACAGCGATATATTGACATATCTCAGATCATACAGTATTTACTGCCTCTGTCATATTAAATGGTTTGAACTGCAAAACTATTTTGAGGAAAAAACAGCTTACTGGTGACAATCTTTCTCCTCTGCCTCATCTGAATGAGAATAGGCATCTCTCACAGGGGCACTCTGAACATTGTCAACAGTCTGTGTTACAACATGACTCCCTCCACTACAGTAGCAGTACAAGGGGAGGACACCAGGTAGTAATAAACCTGACTCCTGGGGTGTATTCAGTGATGTTAAACGTTCTGAATGTTTCTGATAGAAATAGAATGAATAGACCTGATATAAGCATATCTGTTCTATACGACACATTACAAAACGTTCAGATATAAATGTATCACCCTCCTTAACGAACCCCTTGTTTGTCTCCCTGCTAGGTGTCCAGTGACGGGTTGTGATGGCCAGGGCCACACATCAGGGAAGTACACATCTCACCGCAGTGCAGGGAGCTGCCCCCTTGCTGCCAAGAGGCATAAAGAGTCATCCATCAATGGCCTCCCCTTCCCCTGGAATAAGGCCTGCAAACAGGAACTGCCCCACTGTCCCCTGCCCGGTTGCAATGGCCTTGGACACGCCAATAATGTGTTTGTCACCCATAGAAGGTTGGCCTGCATTCACTCTATTCATTGTGTCCCATACAATACTAATGAAACAAGTTTATTTTTAAGTTTGTAAGTGTAAGTTTCTTTCTGATTATTTTTCATTTTCTTTGTAAATAGTTTGTCTGGATGCCCTCTTAATGCTCAGAGTATTAAGAAGAAGATGACAGGAGAGGAGATGATGACTATTAAACTTCAAGCCAGCAGTGGTAAGCCATTATAATATGATTTACAAACATGTTCTGTTTGGGCTGGTGGACTGTACATGTATGCTTTGGCAGGATAATGTATGTTATGGAAATGTTCATCTCAGTACCATCAAAGTATGTTTAGTCCCCCTGCTAGTTGATTCACTGAAGCAGCAGGTTTAGCTTGATTTTCATGCGAGTATTTTCTAATTTCAGTCGACAACAACGATGACGTGCAACACTTGGATCATGAAATCAAGGAACTGAATGAATCCAACCTGAAAATAGAAGCTGACATGATGCAACTGCAGACCCAAGTAACTATCCACAACTGTGATATGATGTTTTTTAAAGGATTCATGCCCGGTTCAGGTTGACAAGTTTCCCTCTCCCCTGAAAGCAGATTTCATCGATGGAATGTAACCTGAAGACAATTGAGGAGGAGAACAAGATGATTGAACAGCACAACGACAGCCTTCTGAAGGAGTTAGCTCACCTCAGCCAAGCTCTTATCAACAGTCTCACAGACATCCAACTGCCTCAAATGGTACAGTGATACCAACCTCCTCACTTGCACATGCAGCTTTTATCAAATAAGTACAAATACTGAGCTATATTGTATGCTAATACAATTATTTTGTTTAACAAGTAATAATTTATTTTCTCATAAAGATAGGGGTCAAATTATTGGCACTCCTGTTTTCAATACCATTTAATGCCTCACCGTGCGAGGATAATGGCACTGAGCCTTTTTCTAAAATGTTTTATGAGATTGGAGAACACATGGGGAGAGATCTTCGACCATTCCTTCACATCTTTCCAGATCCTTGATATCATTCGTCTGCTCTTATGGACTGCCCTCAAATTCAAACCACAGGTTTTAATGGGGTTCAAGTCCGGACACTGAGATGGCCGTTTTAAAATGTTGATTTTGTGGTCAATTAACAATTTCTTTGTGGATTTTGATGTGTGCTTGTAGTTATTGTCTTGTTGGAAGATCCACTTGCAGCCAAGATTCAGCCTCCTGGCAGAGGCAACCCAGTTTTTGGCTAAAATTTCCTGGGCTATGTCTGAAATCTGGCTTGCCTACTAGTTACATAAACGACATACTGTGTACTAATCGTACTACATACTATTTAGAACGTACTGCCTAGTAAAAAGGCAGTACGTTTTTATCAAATATCAACATAATACTCATTCATATTGATAAGGCGTCATCTAATGCCCATTCGCCCTTGTTCCCTGCCATTCCTTCATTTTTGTAAAGTGTGTCCCCTATTCTGATTATCAGCTGTGAAAAGACGATTCTCTTCCTCAATAGTGTGCAGTGAATTCTAGATGAAAAGCCCAAATTAGTATGACATCCTGGCATTTAAAGCATACAACATCAAAATGTCACATACTATAAAACTGCCTATTTTCGCATACCCAAAATGCCTACTATTTAGGACGTAAGTATGGGTATTCGGACACAGCCCTGGAACTGGGTAAAGTTGATTATGCCGTTGACCTTAACAAGGGCCCCAGGACCAGTGGAAAGCCCCATTACACCCCATAAGAATCACCACCATATTTTACAATATGTTTGGGGGTATTTTCTGCTTATGTATACCACTGGTGTGCTGGGCCAAAGAGCTCTATTTTCATGTCATCCTACAATTTAAATGCCTGGAGTTTGCTAAACGGCATTGGCACTTGGATTGGAACCAGTGCTATGGTCAGATGGCTTGAAAAAAGAGCTCTTTGGCCACGCATCTCACTATCTCAGTCTCCGGACTTGAAACCCATTGAAAACCTGCGGTTTGAATTGAAGAGGGCAGTCCATAAATGCAGACAAATGATATCAAGGATCTGGAAAGATTCTGTATGGAGGAATGGTCTAAGATCCTTCCAAATGTGTCCTTCAATTTCTTAAAACATTTTAGGAAAAGGCTCAGTGCCATTCTACCCGAAAGGTGAGGTATTGATAACAGGGGTGCCAGAAATGTTGACCCCTATCTTTTTGAGAAAAACAAATGACATTTTAAACAACATCTCTTTATCTGAGCAATTATGTCATTCTAAAATAATATCATTTTTGAATGTTTTTGAGCATAGAATATAGCTCAGTATTGTATTATTTTATACCGTATTTGTTGCTCATCTTTATCAAGGGTGCCAATAATTCTAGACCTGACTGTCTAGCTATAGTGACATTAAATTATTATTGTCACTATAAGCTTCAGTTCGTGAACTAATATTTGAAAATGTTTGTGTTTCAGGGGCCCATCAGCGAGCATAATTTCGAAGCCTATGTGAACACATTAACAGATATGTACAACAGCTCTGAGCATGACTACTCTCCCGAGTGTAAGGCTCTCTTGGATAATATCAAACAGGCTATGAAGGGAATCCACGTTTAAGCTGTCGAGCCATCAAGAGGAGGTATCTTTGACTTGGGATAATGGCACTGGATGGCTGTGTGCAGTGCTGGCTTAGTTGCATGTATAAGACAAGGCTTTGGGAAATGTGTCAACATTTCACTGTTGAATACATTGCACTGAGACAATTACCAGCCCAAAATAATGTAATGTTTTTTAACGCTTCTGTATTCACTTGACATGTTTCTTCTGGTGAGATTTCTACCCCCCTTGCACTTAATTATTTTGAATGGTTTGCTTGATTTAAATCTGTATTTATTTTTTGTCTTTTTTATATTATTATTTATAATCCTTATTCATCAATGTATTTATTTCCACACATTTGTATTTATTTCTATCATTGTAAAATGCTAAATATTTGAAATCCTTTGACTAATTCTGCACATTGTAAATGACATTGAAGCACGTTCCAGTTTCAACCATAGCTCTCTTTCGTCATCTAGTGGTGGTTTATTTATATATCAGATCATGTCATAATAAAATCATTTGGATCTCCCATGAAGGTGGAGAACTCCACCAGAATAATCCAGAATCAACATGTTTTTTAATTGTTGCTTTTGCTTTCTATTTAGTATTCAACACTGAATGTATGGTAAGATCTAAAATGCAATGTTAGTGTACATCTCTTAATTCAACAATATGTTAAGTTGACTGCAATTAGGGGAATTGCTTTCAGCTGTTCGCAAAATGCAACATTATTTTATTTCATTCAATGAACTGAATGTCAGATTCAACTTGAGTGTGCCGCTCGAATAGAGCAACTGACAGCACTAAGAAAATTGAAAAATCCACTTTGACTTATTTCTTAAATGATATAGATATTAAACTGCCTTCTGTGCACATGCTGTGTGTGCATATATGTGCCTACATGTAAATGAATACATAAAATATACGGTACTCTGTTTTGTGGTAGGACAGTATTATGTGGCTGGTGTCTAATTTATTGTACATTACACTTTTCAAAGGAGAAAATGTTAATGTTTATATGCCATTTGAAATCTTTAAGCATCGTCTCGGTACTGTAGCTGTAATCTCAAAGTCAGGTCTTGAAGTTTCACAGGTTAGGAAGTGTTAGTGCTTTTCTACTTTTTACTTCTCTTCAGCGTGGGAAAACGGAACATGCTCCAAGAAATGTAACACCACCATACAAACATTTACTCTGGTTTAAGCTATTCTGACATCCTTTACATACATCAAATGTTAGCTAATGTATACTTAATGGTGGTCAGTGGCATTTCGGTTTCTGTATGTCACATCAATTTTAAAATATCCCCCAAAAGCACTTGGTGGTGTAAATATCACTGCTGGTTCTTTAGGGCCAGATTCAATAAGCGTTTGCACCTTGGTAAATCAAGACCTATATTGTCAATAATGGACAACTGTCAATAGAAATGTTCAATTCATCACTATTATGAAGCAAAAAGAGACAAACAAACAATGTTTGTTCTTAACTGTTTATTTTCAATTGTTTATTTCTTTTTAAATTGAGTTGTGAATCAGTTGCACTTTTTTCTTTTGTATTTCAGATTAGTTCTATTGCCCTGGGGTTCCAGAAAAAGATTAAGCTTTCTTTGTTTGTAAGCATTGCTCTTGATGTCACAGGAAAATGTTATTATTTTGACGTTTGCATGGGTTGATAGTCTTATCAAGTTACAATAAATTGAGTTTGACTTGGCCTGCTACACATTTCCTGAGGAGGAATTGGAAGTGCATATCTGCAAAACAAAGCCAAATTTAGGACACTTGTTGAGGAAAATACTTTCTTTTATCCAAATACTCAACTCATTCTAAAGAATTGTAATGTTTAAAAATGTAATCATTGACGGTTTGTTTAACTTAATAATTGTGTTAATTTATAATTCGTAATATTTAATTCACATACCACACATTGTTTGCTCAGGAAGTTTTGTGAAGAATATTTATTTTTCCCTGTTTAGTATTTGATGTTTTGTAATGTGAACTGGATTTTTGTGGAATAATATTAGTATGATGAAACTGTATTGGACATTTTCATTAAAATGTTGTTTTTTCAGTTCAAGTAGTTTGTAAATCGAAAGTTCCTATTACTTTTACTATTTCATAAGCAGATATGCGCTGTGCTGTACAGTTTGTGTATGGTAGAAATAAAACTTTTTGAATGGTTGTGTGATTCTCAGATGTAAAGTAGGAGGTTGGCAATGCCTTACAGCACAAATACTCTTCTTTGACTGAAGTCTACTTCACACTGTATTATATAATCTCTCAAAATACATTTGAATGAGATTTAACAACTGCTCCTTGGGCGGTCATTATCTACTGCAAATGGAGAAGAAAATATTGGATGGCTCAATATTAATGCCTCCTTTTCATCCCAATACTCTCATTGTAGCTTCATGAGATTGATACCAGAGTATGACAAGTCTGCCACCTGGTGGCGGGTATCAATAAGACATCTCAGATGAGAAAGTAGGCCATCTGTGTAATACAGTTACATAGGCCTATTCTTTGCGCATTGTTGACCATTTTGTTGCGGACAACGGAGTATATTCATTGAAATTCAATCAATTGACAATCCTCATAGAATTGTTTGTGTATAATACAGTGTGTTATGTTTATTCACAATGAAGTTAGACTAGAGTGAGCAGCAGGCCTTGCCAAGCAGCAAGGTGATAGTTCTCAAAGAGAGAGTATAAAAGCAGAGAGCAGTAAGAATCAACCCATTTGAACTTGTCACCTTATGTTGAGGTTGCTCGCTAGCTAAGCTAACATGACATTCAGCTACAGTTAGCAACTTAGCGGTTTACATTTCAGCGCACATCATAACCAAGTATAGGCCAGCTATAGGTAACTGATAAAATAATGGAAACACACGAGTAAATGAGGGATACAAAGTATATTGAAGGCAGGTGCTTTCACGCAGGTGTGGTTCCTGAGTTAATTAACCAATTAACATCCCATCATGCTTAGGGTCATGTATAAAAATGCTGGGCAGGCCATTATTTTGGCTACCATGACTATAGCCACATAGGACGATAATGCCCTCATGCACAGTGCACAACTGGTCACTGAATGGTTTGATGAGCATGAAAATCAAATGCCATGGCCATTTCTGTCACCAGATCTCAACCCAATTGAACACTTATGGGAGATTCTGGAGCGGCGCCTGAGACAGCGTTTTTCGCCACAAATGTTTCTCGTGGAAGAACGCTATTGTGTCCCTCCAATAGAGTTCCAGACACTTGTAGACTCTATGCCAAGGTGCATTGAAGCTGTGGTGTCCCAACGCCCTGTTAAGACATTTTATGTAGTTACCTCTACATATGTTTCCATGTAGCTCAGTTGGTAGAACATGGCGCTTGTAATGCCAGTGTTCTGGGTTCGAATCCCACAGGCGACCAGTATTAAAAAAGTACGAAAATCAATCCACTCACATCTGTTAAATGACTAAAATGTAATTATTACACCTTTGATCAGGAAGGAGAACGGACAAAAAATGCAGAGATGAAGAGAACAAGTCCAAGTCAAACCACGCAAAACAGTTTATTTTCTTAAAGAAAATGTATCAGTTCTGAATACTTTGGCACCAAAACAAATACTCCATGTTGATCTATACAAATAGCTTTCGAGTGACACGCCTCCATCACTGCACCAGCCATTTGGTGGTGGAAGCAGTGGGTTCCTGAGACGGTGTCGGTCAAGGAGACCAGAGGCTGGCTGTGAGGGTAGGTTATCTGTCCAAAATGGCACCCTCATCAACATTTGCGCACTGTGGGTGGAATAGGGTGCTATTTGGGTTTAAATTCTGAATTATTCAATGGTTATCAATGTTGTTTTTTATGCACATGTATCATCACTTTGAATTCACAATGAATTATGACAGAGGAAACTTACAAGCCAATCTCGTTGTTGACCTTATCCTGTAGGAAAAAATGCTAAATCGGCTGTAAGGATGGTGAAATACACATTTAAGGACTAAATTCTGCCTGTCTGGCTGGTTGGCCCGCTTCGAATACCGGTACATAAAAGTAGTCGTCGCACTGTACTTACATCGATACTTACATCGTCTTTCTGCAGATGGATGGCCCAGAAGAGGAGGATGGAGAGGAGAAGCACCAATAGTTTGAAGGACCCAGTGGTCCCGTCTGAGACCAACTCATCTGACGCTGGGAGGAGCTGGGACACTCGCTTACGGAGGCCGAGGTACTCGAATGAATTGGCGAACATGATTACTTTTTCAGTCACACATCACCACGACCATGCACTGTATAATTAAAGATGCGCAAAAATGCGCACGGAGATTTAGCTTCGATCCAGTGGTGTTGTGGTGGTTGCGCGTTCTTTTCCATGAGGGACTTGGGGTTGAAGTGATAGGCAAAGTTACTGTTACGGCGCAGTCCGATGGATGTAGTGAATCTGGACTGGGGTGTAGTTGAACACATGAATGGCGGGTGCGAGCCAAGCTATTACGGCGCAAAAATGGGTGTTGTGCGTTCATATGAAATGAAAGGAAACAGTTCTGGTACCCCAACGCCTACGTCTAGACCCACCTGTGGTTTCGACCTAGCCCCCAAAAATCTCAAATCTAGTTTATGGGCCAAATATGCCTCAAATACATTGAGCCAATGCTAGTCATAGACTAAAGGCATATTCTACAATTCACATTGTTCTACTCTAATTAATCGTGAATTATACCCGAAGAGTAAAAACCATAGGCATTTTGTTTCTTAATTTTTTAACTACACCAGACAAGAAAATAAAGTTAATTGAATTATTTTATCGTTTTGGAGCGAGGATTCCACAAAGCAGATACAACATCACCAAGCATCTCTCCACAGTGTTAGGTTATTCTGACAAACTGATGTGACAAAATAAAATTGAGAAAAAAAAAATAGTTTATTGCAGGAGCAGTACAGGTTTGAAGAAATAATTATACCAAATAGTTAATCATGTAGGCTAACAAGATTCTAAGTTATAATTGAACAAACACAATACACAGATCAAAACCAACTGTTCCATCAACATTTTAAACTAAGATCACTAGCACTTGAAGATGATTTACAGCGTTCCACAGCATGTGCTGTTAAAATTCAACAATAGCTGGAAGCAAAGCCGCATGGCAGCATGTTATAAGCTTGAGAGCCATACTGTATTCAGCGGAGCCTGCAGGCTAGAACCAGAGCTATAGTGGTCACCATGAGGATGAGAAATATAGCCTTCAACAGTAGGTACCACACCATCACAACATCTAGAACACCTGAGAGAGAGAGAGAGAGAGAGAGAGAGGGAGCGAAAGAGAGACAAAGATAATGTAGAAAAGAGAACAAAAGAAAATAAAGAAATGTCAAAAAGAGAGACAAGACAAGAAAGAGAGAGAGAAAGAGAGAAATTAAAATCACTGAAAAGACGAGGCCATTTTTCTCATTAATATCATTGATGCTGGGTGGTGAACTATAGATGCTGGGCGGATAACTCTTTGGCTGCTAAACCATGTGGATGGGAAAGAACATCTCACCTTGTCTGTAAACCCCAACCCCATGCACCTCACACATACCCTGCTTTGGCTCTACTGTGGGCTCAAGGGTATTGACAGAGGGCCCAGAGGTAGGGAGGTCTGGGGGAAAAAAAACAGATCAAAACATTATAAACTCAGCAACAAAAGAAACGTCCTCTCACTGTCAACTGCGTTTCTTTTCAGCAAACTTAACATGTAAATATTTGTATGAACATAACAAGATTCAACAAGTGAGACATAAACTGAACAAGTTCCACAGACATGTGACTAACATAAATTGAATAAGGTGTCCCTGAACAAAGGGGGGGGGGTCAAAATCAAAAGTAACAGTCAATATCTGGTGTGGCCACCAGCTGCATTAAGTACTGCAGTGCATCTCCTTCTCATGGACTGCACCAGATTTGCCAGTTCTGTGAGATGTTACCCCACACTTCCACCAAGGCACCTGCAAGTTCCTGGACATTTCTGGGGGGGAATGGCCCTAGCCCTCACCCTCCGATCTAACAGGTCCCAGTCGTGCTCAATGGGATTGAGATCCGGGCTCTTCGCTGGCCATGGCAGAACACTGACATTCCTGTCTTGCAGGAAATCACGCACAGAACGAGCAGTATGGTTGGTGGCATTGTCATGCTGGAGGGTCATGTCAGGATGAGCCTGCAGGAAGGGTACCACATGAGGGAGGAGGATGTCTTCCCTGTAACGCACAGCGTTGAGATTGCCTGTAATGACAACAAGCTCAGTCCGATGATGCTGTGACACACCGCCCCAGACCATGACGGACCCTCCACCTCCAAATCGATCCCGCTCCAGAGTACTGGCCTTGGTGTAACGCTCATTCCTTCGACGAAAAACGCGAACCCAACCATCACCCCTGGTGAGACAAAACCACAACTTGTAAGTGAAGAGCACTTTTTGCCAGTCCTGTCTGGTCCAGCGACGGTGGGTTTGTGCCTAAAGGCGACGTTGTTGCCGGTGATGTCTGGTAAGGACTGTGCGTTCCTGGTGTAACTCGGGCAGTTGTTGTTGCCATCCTGTACCTGTCCCGCAGGTGTGATGTTTGGATGTACCGATCCTGTGCAGGTGTTGTTACATGTGGTCTGCCACTGCGAGGACGATCAGCTGTCCATCCTGTCTCCCTGTAGCGCTGTCTTAGGCGTCTCACAATACAGACATTGCAATTTATTGCCCTAGCCACATCTGCAGTCCTCATGCCTCCTTGCAGCATGCCTAAGGCACGTTCACACAGATGAGCAGGGACCCTGGGCATCTTTCTTTTGATGTTTTTCAGAGTCAGTAGAAAGGCCTCTTTAGTGTCCTAAGCTTTCATAACTGTGACCTTAATTGCCTACCGTCTGTAAGCTGTTAGTGTCTTAACGACCGTTCCAGAGGTGCATGTTCATTAATTGCATATGGTTCATTGAACAAGCATGGGAAACAGTGTTTAAACCCTTTACAATGAAGATCTGTGAAGTTATTTCGATTTGTATGAATTATCTTAGAAAGACAGGGTCCTGAAAAAGGCACATTTCTTTTTTTGCTGAGTTTATATAGATACATACAGATGTGTAACCGACTGGGTATAACCTGGGTTATCTGCGTGCTACGAGGCTGCATTAACACACTGAGCTGAAGCCTAGGTATTAGCTCAGGGTGATACATAAATATTCAGGTCTATGACAATTGTACACATCACACATGCCTAAATGTGGTATGTTTTTATTTGACTCTTATTGTTGATATTGATTATTGTACTGCAATGTTGAGGGAGATAGCACACACGCATTTCACTGCCCCTTTTACACCTGCTGTAAACTGTGTACGTGACAAATACAATTGGATTGGATTTTGATTTGATCTTACCTTCCACTGTAATAACAGCTGTGGTGCCCAGGGCATCAGGTGGTTCTGTCCTACAGCTATAGTTCCCACTGTCCTTCTCCCCAGCTCCACTCACATGCATAGACAGAGTAATGTTGGGCAGGATGGAGCTAGCGTTAAGTAGGACCTGGCCATCCTTCCACCACTGCATCACATGGCTGGGCTGCAGGCAGACAAACTCACAGGCCAGGCTGAAGCTGTGGCCCGGCCGGATCGTTTGGTCCACATGGGCTGAGTTGATGGAGGTGTAACAGTGACCTATACATCCAAAAACATCCACTTGTTATAAGATAACACTTGTGTTAAGCTTGTTATAACCACTTATAAGCTTGCTTTAACTACTTGTTAGGATATAAGCAAAGATTGTCCAAGCTCTATTTCCTATTTATCCATCCTATTCATCCATTTTAAATATGACAGAGAGAATTGACCTTAGAAAGACAACATACACCTTTCCACTAAAAGCCTAGAACTGGCTATGCCTAGACTTACCTCTTACTTGGACCAAGAGAAAAGCTATCCTTAAGAACAAGCACATAATGTCAATCAGTCCCGTTTGTGATATATGTCAGTCTGTCCTTTTCACAGCTTGATGTGTGGACTGAGTCCCTTCAGACACAGAAAGGCAGTGCGGAAACTACCTATAGGGTGACCTAACAGTTACTCAGGAAACGCAGGTCTGAGTTCTGAGTAGCTCTCATGATGAACCAGCAGATGGTTTGATAACACTGACCAACAGATCACATCCTCTTGCAATTCATTCTATTGCAAACTTTAAAGTAGTATATTTTCCTATATAGTAGGGTCTATGATAGGAGAGAGAGAGAGAGAGAGAGAGAGAGAGATAGAGAGAGAGAGAGAGATAGAGATAGAGATAGAGATTCACATTCATTTGTTCTCTCTTTGATGTTTTCACCTTTGAGTCCCCAGGTAAACATTTCCTCTGAATCCATCTTTACAAGGCTATTTCTACTTGTTCATTTTCCAGAGAACATAGAGCCCCGTGTTGATTATCCCTTTTATCCCATGGCTTTAACTTAACACATATGCCACTAGAAATGTGTTCAACATCAACTAAAGTAGCTAGCAAGTTAGTTTACTAGATAGTTACAGTAGTTGCCTTGGTCACCAAACAAACAGACTTGCTAATTTAGCTAAACAACCATGAGTCCTAGCTTGCTATTATGAAAATCGAATTGCCAATGACAACAATGCTTTAAATTAGAGCAGCTCAAACATAGAACATGTAAGAATGAACTATAGCCATTGAATTCTACCATGCTGATATACCGTGGATATGTAAGGGATAATCAACCAGGGACTATGCGTAGCCAACCAAACCATCAGTCCTAGCTTGCCATTATGAAAATTGAATTCAACAATGCCAATAACATTAATGTTTTCAATTCGACTTTTGCTTTCAAAAGCTGCTCAAAACAAAGAACATGCAAGAATGAACTAGCCATTGAATTCTACCATGCTGATATACACTATATATACACAAAAGTATGTGGCCACCCCTTCAAATTAATGGATTCGGCTATTTCAGCCACACCCGTTGCTGACAGGAGTTACTCTTAAGGATCGGACCCTTTTTTTTACATTTTCGCCAAATATGACATGCCCAAATCTAACTGCCTGTAGCTCAGACCTGAAGCAAGGATATGCATATTCTTGATACCATTTGAAAGGAAACACTTTGAAGTTTGTGGAAATGTGAAATGAATGTAGGAAAATATAACACATTAGATCTGGTAAAAGATAATACAAATAAAAAAACATGATTTTTTTTTTGTTCCATCATCTTTGAAATGCAAGAGAAAGGCCATAATGTGCTGTTCCAGGTTAGGCGCAATTTAGATTTTGGCCACTAGATGGCAGCAGAGTATGTGTAAAGTTTTAAACCGATTCAATGAACCATTGCATTTCTGTTCAAAATGTATCGAGACTGCCCAAATGTGCCTAATTGGTTTATTAATACATTTTCAAGTTCATAACTGTGCACTCTCCTCAAACAATAGCATGGTATTATTGCACTGTAATAGCTACTGTAAATTGGACAGTGCAGTTAAATGAACAATAATTTAAGCTTTCTGCCCATATCAGATATGTCTATATCCTGGGAAATTTTCTTGATACTTACAACCTCATGTTAATCACGTTAACCTACGTTAGCTCAACTGTCCCGTGGGGGGGACCGATCCCGTAGAGGTTACAATCAAGCACACAGATATGCAATCTACATAGAAAAACATTGGTAGTAGAATGGCCTTAAGAGCTCACTGCCTCAGTCAGCGTTCCAATTCATCCCAAAGGTGTTCGATGGGGTTGAGGTCAGGGCTCTGTGCCGGCCAGTCAAGTTCTTTCACACCGATTTTGATTGTATGGACCTCACTTTGTGCACAGGGGCATTGTCATGCTGAAACAGGAAAGGGTCTTCCACAAAGTTGGACGCACAGAATCATCTAGAATGTCATTGTATGCTGTAGTGTCCCTTCACTGGATCTAAGGGGCCTAGTCCAAACCATGAAAAACAGCCCCAGACCATTATTCCTCCTCCACCAAATTTTACAGTTGGCACTATAAATTCAGGCGGGTAGCGTTCTCCTGGAATCCGCCAAACCCGTCGGACTGCCAGATGGTGAAGCTTAATTCACCACTCCAGAGAACACTTTCCACTGCTCCATAGTCCAATGGCAGTGAGCTTACACCACTCCAGCCAACGCTTAGTATTGCGCATAGTGATCTTTGGCTTGTGTGCGGCTGCTCGGCCATGGAAACCCATTTCATGATGCTGCCGACAACAGTTCTTGTGCTGACGTTGCTTCCAGATATAGTTTGGAACTTGGTAGTGAGTGTTGCAAACAAGGACAGGCGATTTTTACCCGCTTTGCACTTCAGCACTCTGTGGTCCCGTAAGAAATTGTGTGGCCTACCTACCACTTCACAGCTGAGCTGTTGTTGTTCCTAGACGTTTCCACTTCACAATAATAGCACTTCCGGTTGATCGGGGCAGCTCTAGCAAGGCAGAAATGTGACGAACTGACTTGTTGGAAAGGTGGCATCCTATGACGGTGCCATGTTGAAAGTCATTGAGCTCTTCAGTAAGGCCATTCTACTGCCTATGTTTGTCTATGGAGATGGAATGGCTGTGTGCTCGATTTTATACATCTGTCAGCAACAGGTGTGGCTGAAATAGCCGAATCCACTAATTTGAAGGGGTGCCCACATACTTTTGAATATATACTATATGTCAATCTGTCTTTTTCACAGCTTGATGTGTGCACTGAGTACCTTCAGACACAGAAAGGCAGTGTGGAAACTACATATAGAGTTTATGACCTCACACTTACTCAGGAAACACAGGTCTGAGTAGCTCTCATGATAAACAAGCAGATTGTATGATAACACTGACCAACAGATCACATCCTCTTGCACTTGATACTATTACAAACTTTAAAGTTGAAGTTTAAAGGAGTATAATAGCCTATATAATAGGGTCTATCATAATAGCGAGAGAGAGAGAGAGAGAGATAGAGATTCACATTAATTTGATCTTTGATGTTTTCACCTCGGAGTCCCCGGGTAAATATTTCCTTTGAATTCATCTTTCCCAGGCTATTTCTACAGTAGGGCAAAACACACATCTATCTGTCTACATCTGCTAACCACCATGTGACGTGTTAACATCCTCGCAGCTGTGTACCATCAGCTTGGAGAAACTGCTGGTAGGCTAGTCAACCACTTCACAAACTAGCTGCATCCCAGGTGGCACAAACGTCTGGCCTGATTCCTGCATGCCAGATCTAAAACTGGCAGCCGGATTCGGCCCGAGTCTGAAATGAATGATGGTACAGAATAGGCCCGAGTCATTTGGGCCCGATCTGGCAGCCAGAACTGAGCCAAAGCTGCCATTTTAGGCCCAGCAATGGCCCGAATTCAATCGATTTTATTTAAATAGATGAAATTGACTCTGTGTGGGTTTCATCCCTGAACAGGCACTATTAATGTACAGTAGCATGGATGTATCCAAATAAATGTCACTAGAAAACAGCTTAAACAAATGCAAATGCAGCTACTTTGATGTTATTATATCTGCAGAGTTGACACGACTGTGTTAGCCATAGTTGGCTAGCTAGCAAGCAAGGGATAAGAACATTGCAAGCCTGCATAGCAATCAAACAAATAGAATGAACAACAAGTCCTCTTCTCTAGCAACTTAACCGATAGAACTAACAACCTGGTTTAGTGGAAGGCTGAAATAGTATGAATTTACTTATCAATGAAAACATGTCATTTTTACCAGAAAATGTGTGCTTGTTTTCAATGGCAACAGTGGTTTAAGTGGGATAAATGCCTCCGCTCTGTACATTATCTGGAATTAATAAACTCGGTCATTATCAAGTTGTCCATTATTTCCAGATAATGTATAAAGCGTCAGTGTTTATCCCTTACATGTATGTATGTAAACTCAGCAATAAAAGAAACGTGCCTTTTTCAGGACCCTGTCTTTCAAAGATAATTCGTACAAATTCAAATAACTCCACAGATCTTCATTGTTAAGGGTTTAAACACCGTTTCCCATGCTTGTTCAATGAACCATAAACAATTAATGAATATGCACCTGTGGAACGGTCGTTAAGACACTAACAGCTTACAGACGGTAGGCAATTAAGGTCACAGTTATGAAAGCTTAGGACACTAAAGAGGCCTTTCTACTGACTCTGAAAAACACCAAAACAAAGATGCCCAGGGTCCCTGCTCATCTGCGTGAACGTGCCTTAGGCATGCTGCAAGGAGGCATGAGGACTGCAGATGTGACCAGGGCAATAAATTGCAAGGTCCGTACTGTGAGATGCCTAAGACAGCCCTACATGGAAACAGGACGGACAGCTGATCGTCCTCGCAGTGGCAGAGCACGTGTAACAACACCTGCACAGGATCGGTACATTCAAACATCACACCTGCCGGACAGGTACAGGATGGCAGCAACAACTGCCCGAGTTATACCAGGAACGCACAATCCCTTCATCAGTGCTCAGACTGTCCGCAATAGGCTGAGAGAGGCTGGACTGAGGGCTTGTAGGCCTGTTGTAAGGCAGGTCCTCACCAGACATCACCGGCAACAACGTCGCCTATGGGCACAAACCCACCATCGCTGGACCAGACAGGACTGGCAAAAAGTGCTCTTCACTCACGAGTCGCGGTTGTCTCACCAGGGGTGATGGTCGGATTCGCGTTTATCATCGAAGGAATGAGCGTTACACCAAGGCCTGTACTCTGGAGCGGGATCGATTTGGAGGTGGAGGGTCCGTCATGGTCTGGGGCGGTATGTCACAGCATCATCGGACTGAGCTTGTTGTCATTGCAGGCAATCTCAATGCTGTGCGTTACAGGGAAGACATCCTCCTCCCTCATGTGGTACCCTTCCTGCAGGCTCATCCTGTCATGACCCTCCAGCATGACAATGCCACCAGCCATACTGTTCGTTATCAAGTCGTCCTGCAAGACAGGAATGTCAGTGTTCTGCCACGGCCAGCGAAGAGCCCGGATCTCAATCCCATTGAGCATGTCTGGGACCTGTTGGATCGGAGGGTGAGGGCTAGGGCCATTCCCCCCCAGAAATGTCCAGGAATTTGCAGGTACCTTGGTGGAAGATGGGGTAACATATTACAGCAAGAACTGGCAAATCTGGTGCAGTCTATGAGGAGGAGATGCACTGCAGTACTTAATGCAGCTGGTGGCCACACCAGCTACTGACTGTTACTTTTGATTTTGGCCCCCCTTTTTTTCAGGGACACATTATTCCACTTATGTTAGTCACATGTCTGTGGAACTTGTTCAGTTTATGTCTCACTTGTTGAATCTTATGTTCATACAAATATTTACACGTTAAGTTGGCTGAAAATAAACACAGTTGCCAGTGAGAGGACGTTTATTTTTTTGCTGAGTTTATGTGTGTATGTAAATGTGTGTCTCTCTGGTTCTATCTGCCCTTTCCTTGCTGTGTTCAGTCCTCTCCTTTCTGCCTCTGTCTGGTGCAAGCTGCAGCCACTTTATGACAAACTTATCTGTCTCTCAATCTGTAGCCTTGGATGTAAAAGTGTTTCTCCTTTTGAATAAAACCAAAAAAGTTCTAAATAAGTAGTCACTGAAATCCTAGGAATCACAATCCAGACTTCAGGTTTCCAATTTCAACACTGAGTCAAACAGATCAAGATATATGTGCCTGTTGTAGCACTCCCTTGTGGTCAATCTGAACATGCTTGCATTTGTTGAGTCTTGACAGGGTTTGTAACATGTGTACTGGTGAATATACATTTATGTGCCAGCCAACACCCACATTAAAGTTTATTGGTCAGTTGTTTGACATACTAGTCTGGAAAATATTGCGTTGGAAGACGTTGGTCCATAGATGCCATACAGTGCATTCGGGAAAGTATTCAGACCCCTTGACTTTTTCCACATTTTGTTACGTTACAGCCTTATTATAAAATGTATTACATAAATACAAATCCTCATCAATTTACAGACAATACCCCATAATGACAAAGCAAAAACAGTTTTTTAGACATTTTTGCAAATTGATTAAACATAACAAACAGAAATACCTTATTTACATAAGTATTCAGACCCTTTGCTATGAGACTCGGAATTGAGCTCAGGTCCATCCTGTTTCCATTGATCATCCTTGAAATGTTTCTACAACTTCATTGGAGTCAACCTGTGGTAAATTCAATTGATTGGACATGATTTGGAAAGGCACACACCTGTCAATATAAGGTCCCACAGTTGACAATGCACGTCAGAGCAAAAACCAAGCCATGAGATCGAAGGAATTGTCGGTACAGGATTGTGTCGAGGTACAGATCTGGGGAAGGGTACCAAAACATTTCTGCAGCATTGAAGGTCCCCAAGAACACAGTGGCCTCCATCATTCTTAAATAGAAGAAGTTTGGAACCACTAAGACTCTTCCTAGAGCTGGCCACCCGGCCAAACTAGGCAATCGGGGGAGAAGGGCCTTGGTCAAGGAGGTGGCCATGAAACCGATGGTCACTCTGACAGAGCTCCAGAGTTCCTCTGTGGAAAATGAAGAACCTTCCAGAAGGACAACCATCTCTGCAGCACTCCACCAATCAGGCCTTTATAGTAGGGTGGCAAGACGGAAGCCACTCCTCAGTAAAAGGCACATGACCGCCCGCTTGTATTTTGCCAAAAGGCACCTAAAGGACTCAGACCATGAAAAACAAGATTCTCTGGTCTGATGAAACCAAGATTGAACTCTTTGGCCTGAATGCCAAGCAGGAGGAAACCTGGCACCATCCCTATGGTGAAGCATGGTGGTGGCAGAATCCTGCTGTGGGGAGGTTTTTCAGCAACAGAGACTGGGAGACTAGTCAGGACCAAGGGAAAGGTGAACAGAGCAAAGTACAGAGAGATCCTTGATGAAAACCTGCTCCAGAGCACTCAGGACCTCAGACAGGGCGAAGGTTCACTTCCCAACAGGACAATGACCCTAAGCACACAGCGAAGACAACGCAGAAGTGGCTTCAGCCAGAGCCCGGACTTGAACGATAGAACATCTTTGGAGAGACCTGAAAATAGCTGTGCAGAGATGCTCCCCATCCAACCTGACAGAGCTTGAGAGGGTCTGCAGAGAGAGAAGAATGGGAAAAACTCCCCAAATACAGGTGCCAAGCTTGTAGCGTCATACCCAAGACTCGAGGCTGTAGTCGCTGCCAAAGGTGCTTCACCCACGCTGATGGTTTTGTTACTTTGCTGACCACAACCCTCTGCTCTTGATTGTCCAATGTCTCTTTCAGCTGGTCAAGCACATCATATGGGATTTTCCTACATCCATGAACAACAGGAGGGACTTTTGGATCAATGTAGATGTGGTGCAGCCCTGGAAACTCAGAGTACTTTAATAAATCTTCTTCGGGATTGTTGTCCCATCCACGGGACAGTTGCGCTAACGTAGGCTAATGCGATTAGCATGAGGTTGTAAGTTACAAGAACATTTCCCAGGACATAGACATATCTGATATTGGCAGAAAGCTTAAATTCTTGTTAATCTAACTGCACTGTCCAATTTACAGTAATTATTACAGTGAAAGAATAGCATGCTATTGTTTGAGGAGAGTTCACAATTTAACATAAAGTTATTCATAAACAAATTAGGCACATTTGGGCAGTCTTGATACATTTTATTTTACAGAAATGCAATGGTTCATTGCCCATACACTGCTGCCATCTAGTGGCCAGAATCTAAATAGCACCAGGGCTGGAATAATACATTATGGTATTTTTCTTGCATTTCAAAGATGGTACAAAATAAATACAAAAGAACGGTTGGTTTTTTCTTTGTATTATCTTTTACCAGATCTATTGTGTTATATTCTACTACATTCCTTTCACATTTCCACAAACTTCAAAGTGTTTCCTTTCAAATGGTATCAATAATATGCATATCCTTGCTTCTCAGGGCCTGAGCTACAGGCAGTTAGATTTGGGTATGTTATTTTTTGCAAAAAAAAAAAAAAAAAAAGGGGCAGATCCTTAAGAGGTTTTAAACACAGCTGCATAGTGCTTGAGTAGCTCTTCCTTGGAGCATGGCAGAGCATGGCTTGCAACTGTTGACATTTTTCTGATGAGGTCAAGCTGCACACAGGCCTCCCTGCCTAGTAGTGGTGTCAGATGCATCTGTAATATAGAACTGTAGATAGGCTTGTTTGTGCCGCGTGTGCACTTGCAATGTCATGATGCCCTTTGGTTTAATGCGGATGCCTCCATAGGCTATGAGTACAGTCCCAGTCTCTTTCACGTTGAATTGCTTGGGCAATTTGTCAGCTATTGCTTGTGGGAGCACATAAGCTTCAGCTCCTGTGTCTAACTTAAAAGTTGACTGTCTGTCCCCCTATACGCAAGTTTGTGTGCCAGCCAGCATCTTTTTTGCGTGCTTGTGTCACTGCATCTATGAACAACGTGTCCACTTCCTTGACCTCTGTTTCAAAAGGAGCAACATCTGTCCCTGACCTCCACACAGCTGCAAAGTGATTTATCTTGCCACATTTTTTACATTCAACATTGAATGCAGGACACCTCTTTGGTTTGTGTTTTTCCACAAGTCTGTCTGCTGCTCGCTGGTTGAGCATGGGGGCGGCCTTTATTCTGACTGTGCTCATGATTGTATAATGGCGGCCCTTTTCTTCCATAGCATGCACAAACTGTTCTGTGCTATTGCTAGCTAACATACAGTATCTTTATTTTCACTATTTTCTACATTGTAGAATAATAGTGAAGACGTCAAAACTATGAAATAACACACGGAATCATGTAGTCACCTAAAAAAGTGTTACACAAATCTAAATATATTTCAAAATATATTTTAGATTATTCAAAGTAGCCACCATTTGCCTTGACAGCTTTGCACACTCTTGGCATTCTCTTAACCAGCTTCACCTGGAATGATTTTCCAACAGTCTTGAAGGAGTTCCCACATATGCTGAGTACTTGTTGGCTGCTATTCTACAATGTATTTTTTTTTTTAAATAAAGAAAACCCTGGAATGAGTAGATGTGTCCAAACTTTTGACTGGTACTGTAGCCTAAGTTGATGTAATTTATTTTGTACAGCATACATTTATTGCCTTAGCTAGGGTTAAATCTGAAATGGAGAGTAGTTTCTCTTATTCCACTATGTGGCGATAAACACATACCCGTTAGCATTAGATCCTCGGTGTCTTTGAACTCACAACCGCGTGTTCTCAGTCTCAGTTAGGTTATACACTTGTCAATACCTGCCTGTTCATTGAAGTTGTGTGCCCAAAACGGATGTCTCTCGAGCACAGTATTCCTGCGTGGTGCACAGTAGTTGTCCAATGCTTTAATCACCTCGGCCAGTTTCTTGTTTTCCGGGTCGGCATATGTGATCTCCATCGTGTTGTATATCTCCAGCTCGTCTAAAAACTGCTATTTTCCAAGCCTCTGGCTTGTCATTTATCCCTCTGGCTAAGTAGTACAAATTCAGTCTTTGTTTTCATTTCTTGCAAGGATTCCAGTCAATAACAACGGAGGTGGTGTAAACGACTGCATTGCTGCTAATCCCAAACTACATAGCTATTGACTCTGCGCTGTGAGTATTTTCCAATCTAAAAGTGCAATGTCGACATTTTGTCTGTTATAAAGTGGCTACTCGCTATCTACCATGGCTTTGTCTGAATTGGTGACGCACAGACTGTTTGGGCCTGCATGTGTTCAAAACTTCATTTCTAGAGACGATTGACATCTTTTTACACCAATGTCCATCTGTCAACTCCACTTCCTTTCACCACGAATCGCAATGTATTTTTGCTAATTCTTTCGTTAATATTTTGCTAGTTTAGCCTACGTTAGTTGATCATGGCCATCATCGACTGCTAAAGTTAGCTGGCAACGTTCAATATGTATCATGCTATTTGGTCCACATTAACTATCGAACCTGCTGCAATGCTGATGGATATTAGCAATGGCGCAAACATTTGGTTAAATTTGTTTTGTCACGCCTTGCTTGAATAACACTACAGTTTTTAGCTACTAACCTGACATTCGTTGTGGCTAAAAGCCTAGCTAGTTACGTTAGCTAGGTAACGTTAAATTGTCTGCGATGTCGTGTTTGTTTCATGCGTTGTATACATTTAAAGTAACGCAACGCAACACCGTTAAAGCCAATGTATGTAATTTAGCTAGCTGATGTTTCTTAGCTAGCCAACGAGCTACATCATGAAGCTCAATTCTATGCAATATTTTAAAACAGTTAATGTTATCAATTTGAAAGGTAATTAACCACAAAAGAGGCTAGCCCATTTCCTGTTTTTATTTTGTTTTCCACAAACGCAGTGCTGAGATATCAGGGCAAGATGATTGGTTTAGAAAACGTCCAATCTGTGTGGTAACTGTTCTAGAAAGCAGTTGATTGGCTTCAAATAATTCTGCCAATCGTGGATGAGAACTAGTCAATGAGTGGGTTTCGATTCATGTCATACGTGTATTGCACCGGCTGAAAGTTGATTGCATTCGATTTGGAACCGGGCTGCCTCCTGGGGGTGGTCTGTTCGAAACCCATGGCGAAATCTGCTCTAACCAGGAGTGATATAGCCAAAACTAGATTGAGCACGTGGAGTAATCAGTAGGATTCTGTGTTTTCACATGCGAAAGTGATTGCTTTAAAAAAAAATTGAAACGCCTTATCTGCCTTCCCAATGAAAACTAGTTAGACAATTCGAAAATATATTTTATGGACAACAACCGAGCGGCGCAGATTACTGTTAGATTTGAGAAGGGCGCTCCTCCCTCACCACATTTGCCCATCACGTCACGGGCCATAGCCTGATGGATCGCGGCTCAAATTACTCAAACTCCGTCACTGTATCGTCAGACTACACTAGCTGCCTACAGAGACTACATTGTAATGTATCTGAGAACAAATTAGTTTATCCTGCAGATGTAGCTAGGCCTAATTGTTTTTCGCTTAATATATAGTTGAGAGCTTACTGAACAAACTAAACATTAGGCTACTGGCAGCCTGTCTACTGTTCTTTGACAATTATCTCTGTAAATAGTGCAGGGGAATTTTATGTCAATTTTTCTTTTTTCTGACCCAAAATAGGCAGGTAGCCTAGTGGTTGGAGCGTTGGTCCAGTAACCGAAAGGTTGCTGGATCGAATCCCCGAGCTGACAAGGTAAACATCTGTCGTTCTGCCCCTGAACAAGGCAGTTAACCCACTGTTCCTAGGTAGGCCGTCATTGTAAATAAGAATTTGTTCTTAACTGACTTGCCTAGTTAAATGAAGGTTAAATAAAAAAATTAACTGTGAATCATCATTTGTTTACCCTGTACGCACATTGAGTAACACAGTACAGAGATAATTGCCAAAGAACAGTAGACAGGCTGCCAGTAGCCTAATGTTTAGTTTGTAGCCTACATCTTGGCCCCTGTCCAGATCGATAGCGCATGGTCTTGTGCATAGATAGGATTTCACTGAGCATGTTATTGGGTTGTTGTCCCAGGATCGGTTACATGTTTCGTCACCCGGCCCAGGTTGGCTGTCCCTGTCACTGAGTCAGATACCAGCCAGTCTCCCTCGTTCTTAGAAAGTCATGACATGTCACGGCATGTTCTCTCTTGGCCTAAGCCCAGTGGGTCAACTCAGGCCACACATCCTGGTTAACCATGTGAAATAATCATGATTTGTCATTTAAGGGTCACGCTCAGTAGGCAAATGTTATAGAGCGTTGCAGATTAAAAGGTCTTGAATAGAGCTGACATGATTTTTTATTCAAATCAAATGTTATTAGTCAAATGCTCCGAATACAACAGGTGTAGACCTTACAGTGAAATGCTTACTTATGAGCCCCTAACCAACAATGCAGTTTGAAAAAAATACAGATAAGAATAAGAGTTAAAATAACAAGTAATTAAAGAGCAGCAGTGAAATAACAATAGGGAGACTATATACAGGGGGGTACCGATACAGAGTCAATGTGCGGGGACACCGGTTATTTGAGGTAGTATGTACACATAGGTAGAGTTATTAAAGTGACTGCATAGATGACAACAGAGAGTAGCAGTGGTGTAAAGAGGGGGTGAGGTGCACTGCAAATAGTCTGGGTAGCCATTTGACTAGATGTTCAGGAGTCTTATGGCTTAGGGTGTAGAAGCTGTTTAGAAGCCTCTTGGACCTAGACTTGGTGCTCCGGTACTGCTCGCTTTGCGGTAGCAGAGAGAACAGTCTATGACTAGGGTGGCTGGAGTCTTTGACAATTTTTAGGGCCTTCCTCTGACGCCGCCTAGTATAGAGGTCCTGGATGGCAGGAAGCTTGGCCTCAGTGATGTAATGGGCCGTTCACACTACCCTCTGTAGTGCCTTGTGGCCAAGCAGCTGCCATACCAGGCAGTGATGCAACCAGTCAGGATGCTCTCGATGGTGCAGCTGTAGAACCTTTTGAGGATCTGAGGACCCATGCCAAATCTTTTCAGTCTCCTGAGGGGGAATAGGTTTTGTTGTGCCCGCTTCACGACTGTGTGCTTGAACCATGTTAGTTTGTTGGTGATGTGGACACCAAGGAACTTGAAGCTCTCAACCTGCTCCACTGCAGCCCCGTCGATGAGAATGGGGGCGTGCTTGGTCCTCCTTTTCCTGTAGTCCACAATCATCTCCTTTGTCTCGATCATGTTGAGGGAGAGGTTGTTGTCCTGGCACCACATGGCCAGGTCTATCCTCCCTATAGGCTGTCTCGTTGTTGTCGGTGATCAGGCCTACCACTGTTGTGTCATCGGCAAATTGAATGATGGTGTTGGAGTCGTGCCTGGCCGTGCAGTCATGAGTGAACAGTGAGTACAGGAGGGGGTTGAGCACGCACTCCTGAGGGGCCCCTGTGTTGACGATCAGCGTGGCAGATGTGTTGTTACCGACCCTTACTGCCAGAGGGCGGCCCGTCAGGAAGTCCAGAATCTAGTTGCAGAGGGAGGTGTTTAGTCCCATGGACCTTAGCTTATTGATGAGCTTTGAGGGCACTATGGTGTTGAATGCTGAGCTGTAGTCAATGAATAGCATTCTCACATAGCTGTTCCTTTTGTGCAGGTGAAAAAGGGCAGTGTGGAGTGCAATAGAGACTGCATCATCTGTGGATCTGTTGGGGTGGTATGCAAATTGGAGTGGGTCTAGGGTTTCTGGGATGATGGTGTTGATGTGAGCCTTGACCAGCCTTTCAAAGCACTTCATGGCTACAGACGTGAATGCTACGGGTTGGTAGTTATTTAGGCAGGTTTGGTAAAAATGGATTTAAGTTTCCCAGCATTAAAGTCCCCGGCTACTAGGAGCGCCGCCTCTGGGTGAGCATTTTCTTGTTTGCTTATGGCGGAACACAGCTCATTCAATGCTGTCTTAGTGCCAGCCTCTGACTGTGGTGGTATGTAAACAGCTACAAAGAATACAGATGAAAACTCTCTCGGTAGATAGTGTGGTCTACAGCTTATCATGAGATACTCTACCTCAGGCGAGCAATAGCTCGAGACTTCCTTAGATATTGTGCACCAGCTGTTGTTTACAAAAATACATAGACTGCCGCCCCTTGTCTTACCAGACGCCGCTGTTCTGTCCTGCCGGTACAGCGTATAACCAGCCAGCTGTATGTTGATGTTGTCGTCGTTCAGCCACGACTCCGTGAAGCATAAGATGTTACAGTTTTTAATGTCCCTTTGGTAGTTCCATCTTCCGCGTAACTCGTCAATTTTATTGTCCAAAGATTGCACGTTTTCTAGCAGAATGGAGGGAAGTGGGGGTTTATTCGATCGCCTACGAATTCTCAGAAGGCAGCCCTACCTTCGGCCCCTCTTTCTCCTCCTCCTCTTCACGCAGATCACAGGAATCGGGGCTTGTTCCCGAGGAAGCAGTGTATCCTTCGCATCGGGCTCGTCAGAGTCGTGAAAGGAAAAAGAGGATTCTATTAGTCCGTGGTGAGTAATCGCAGTCCTGATGTCCAGAAATGATTTTCGATCATAAGAGACGGTAGCGGCAACATAATGTAAAAAATAAGTAAAAAAACTAGTTACAAACATCAAATAAACAAACAAAAAAACAATCGGCTGGGGGCACGTAGAACGTCTGCCATCTTCTCCGGTGCCATCTTCTACTTGTTAGAGGTGTGTTTGTTCTACATGGTATATTTCTAGCTTATTTGAACGGACCACAACTTTGTGCCCAACTGATTGCGGCCCTGAACATAGGTGTTTAATGCATAGGCGAATGTCATTTCTCTCTGTGTGTATATTTAGCTAACTAGGTTATCTGAATCTATTGCAGGATTTCAGGTCAAGTTCAAACCACATGTACCTATTTTAGGTAACTAAATTAGCTCCCACCCTTCTCTGTCTGTAAGTTTAAGACAAGTCATAGGCTTGTCAGCAGCAGCATGCATGGCTGCAGTGCAGTGCAGTACTCTACTCAGTCCTTTACTGCTGGTGGAATACCTTTACTGCTTGACCCATTTTGACAGCCCTTTTTTTTGGTTGCTGAAAACTCAAAGGACTATGCATTTCAGGGATGGATGAATAAAACCAGAACAAAAATCTGCTCCTGTAACACAGTACTATCATACAAGGGTGAGAATGAATCAATTATTTATTTTGCCAGTGTGTGAAAGAAGAGCCAATGGAAAATTACCTCTCCACAAGCCCTACTAGCTACTGTACTACAATGTCACCTCTGAATGTAATCTTTATTAGCTGACTCGGATGTGTTAGGTGGAGATGCTGAGAAGGCTGATAGAGAATTCAAAACGTGTCTTTCTCTGCTGCGTCTTTCATACACTGTAGATGGGCTTTATGATCTCCTCACAGACCATACTCGTTTGAGTCATGCTAGGTTTTTCACCTATGTTTTTTAGTAACTGAAATGATAAGTAGCTACCCGTCCCGTAGTGTTTTTCACGCTTCATAAAAACAGGATACTATACTTCATCAGTTTTACAGAATTATTCATGAAGATCTCATTGTAGTTAACTTCAATAAACTCATAACAATTTTGGTTACCACTAGCTTCATGTGCTTACACAGTAATTCACAACATATATTTTTCTCCATAGTTGCTTGCTTTGCACTATCTGTAGCTACATGGGTATTGACCTCCGGGCTGTGTATTTATGGTTTCTCCATAGACTGACACCCCCTGCTATACTTATCATCTTATCTCTCTTTTATCATTGTCTCCCTCTCTCTCAATTCCCTGGAGTTAGCCTGTCTTGATATGACAATGGTGTGAAGTGTCCCTCAGGGAAGAAGAACACAACCACTCAGTCCCTCAGGTGTCCCACTGTCCTCTTCATCGCTCCATGCCCCGCTAAGAAGACAACACAGTGTTCCACTTGTGGAAAGAAGAGTTTTGCACCCTCTTTTTGCTCTACCGTTTCTTTCTCGCCATGGGGGGTGCAGTGAGTGCCGGGGAGGACAACGATGATCTGATTGACAACCTCAAGGAGGCGCAGTACATCCGTACAGGTCGCGTGGAGCAGGCTTTCAGGGCCATAGACCGCGGGGACTACTACCTGGATGGCTGCAGGTACTACACTACCCTTAATGCTCTATACAACCTCTCCAGTTTTATCAAAATCAGGTTTGGGGTCCATTTCAATTCAGGAAGTAAACAAAAATTCAAATTCCACATTTTTCTCATAAGGAAAAAATACAATGTGAATTTCAGTTTATTTCCTGAATCAACTGAATTGAAAAGGTATTGCCCCAACCTTGGTACCTATAATGCTCTGTACAAAATTGTTTTATCTTAGTAAACATTTTCCTGGAGCTAACATAATGGTGTTTCTCAATAACCCTCCTTACCTATAATACAGGGACAATGCCTACAAGGACCTGGCGTGGAAGAATGGCAACATCCACCTTTCTGCCCCCTGTATCTACTCTGAGGTGATGGAGGCTCTGAAGCTCCAGCAGGGACTGTCCTTCCTCAATCTGGGCAGTGGGACTGGATACCTGAGCACCATGGTGGGACTCATAATAGGTAACGATGCCTCTGTTTGTTTAATTAAATACTTTTCCTCTCTACGATGTGTTGAGACATTCATTTAAATCTTGATTAACGATTATATGGTGATGGTATACATCGATGCTCTAGCCCTAATGAGTTAACCTATGCTTAAATAACACAAGGCAACACACATGGATAGCATACGAAGTCAAACGCAGACCCACCTAACCGGTCGTAAGTGATGTGTAATCACTGCAAATTAACTTTTAATTGTTTTTTTGCAGGTCCATTTGGTGTGAACCATGGAGTGGAGCTCCATACGGATGTGGTGGAATACGCCAAGGAGAAACTAGATGACTTCATCAAGAATAGCGACAGCTTTGATAAGTGAGTTGGAAGCTTAATCAAAACGTTACACATGTTAAATAGGATGTAATGGTGCGTGCAGTGAAACTCTGGTTAAATAACTAGATGCAGTTTTCAGACATGGAAATTGCCTTACAGTGATGCTCCAGAGCTTTTGTATAATTTCAGCCTTTTATTTAATTTTTTTGTTGTTGACTTTCCCCCTCTGTTTCCGCTACTGAATTTATCACCAAGGGAGGACTTGGCCTACAGGCCATGATTAATTATTGTGAAGATCTAGATTATAGACTGCATTTCTTGTAGATACCGTCTTTTTTTGTACATAGTATAGAGCACATAAATGCTTAATACAAATACTATTTTCCTTTATTTTTCTTCATTACCCACCCTAACTCAACAAGTCTGCAAACTTATCTTTAAAGGTCTGAAAGGTTAAATGGTTACTTATTTTATGTTTTACTTTTTCTTTCTTTCTCAATAACCCCCAAAATATGCTGCTTTAGAGATTTCATATGTAAAGCTGCCACTCACCGTTATGCTGCAACCCTGTAATGATAGTGCAGGTAGGGGAGAACCGGGGCAGGAGGGCTGGGGGTCTAGGGGGGTTCTGGGTGGGGAACGACCAATGGGTTGGTTCCCCTGTGGGTCCTGATTTTTGTTTCACATCCATAGGCTTATTAAAACCTCTCTGGGCTATGTGGGACGATTTCGTCCCACCTACGTAACAGCCACTTCAATCCAGTGGCGCGATTTTTGAATCGTTAGAAATGCTATAACTTCAATTTCTCAAACATATGACTATTTCACAGCTATTTAAAGACAAGAATCTCGTTAATCTAACCCCACTGTCCGATTTCAAAAAGGCTTTACAACAAAAGCAAAACATTAGATTATGTCAGCAGAGTACCCAGCCAGAAATAATCACACAGCCATTTTTCAAGCTAGCATATCATGTCACATAAACCCAAACCATATCTAAATGCAGCACTAACCTTTGATGATCTTCATCAGATGACACACCTAGGACATTGTGTTATACAATACATGCATGTCTGTTCAATCAAGTTCATATTTATATCAAAAACCAGCTTTTTACATTAGCATATGACGTTCAGAACTAGCATTCCCACCGAACACTTCCGGTGATTTTACTAAATTACTCACGATAAACGTTCACAAAAAGCATAACAATTATTTTAAGAATTATAGATACATTACCCCTCTATGCACTCGATATGTCCGATTTTAAAATAGCTTTTCGGATGAAGCACATTTTGCAATAATCTAAGTACATAGCCCGGCATTACAGGGCTAGCTATTTAGATACCCACCCAGTTCAGCCTCCACCAAAATCACATTTCCTATAAGAAAAATGTTCTTACCTTGCTTGTTCTTCATCAGAATACACTGCCAGGACTTCTACTTCAATAACAAATGTTGGTTTGGTCCCAAATAATCCATCGTTATATTCCAACAGCGACGTTTTGTTCGTGAGTTCTAGAATGCTTCTTCGCGGTGTCGCGCATGGCGCATTGGCGTGTCAAAAATGTCTAAATATTCCATTACCGTACTTCGAAGCATGTCAACCGCTGTTTAAAACCAATTTTTATGCCATTTATGTCGTAGAGAAGTGTTAATATTCCGACCGGGAGTATGCATTGAGCCTAAACAGCCGAATAAAATTTCTCCTCAGAAGCGACTCATGCACGCGCATCATTGAAAGGTCCTCCGAGCATCCACTTACAAAAGGCGATAATATATTTCAACCTGAGGTTCCCTCGTAAACCTTCAGTTATTTCGCGGGCTCTGAGAGCCTATTGGAGCCCTGGGAATTGTCACGTTACAGCTAAGATCCTTACTTTTCAATAAAAAGAGGTAAGACGCACGACTCCTTGTCAGACAGGGTACTTCCTGCTTGAAGCCTTGTCAGGTTTTTGCCTGCCATAGGAGTTCTGTTATACTCACAGACACCATTCAAACAGTTTTAGAAAATTCAGAGTGTTTTCTATCCAAACCTGAACAATAATATGCATATTCTAGCTTCTGAGTTGGTGTAGGAGGCAGTTAAAAATGGGAACATATTTTTTCCAAAATTCTCAATACTGCCCCCTATACCAAACAGGTTAACACTAAAGATACATCATTAATAATGAATTGTTTTTTGAAAAACAATGGCAACGCTAGCTATTCTCTCTTGGAATTTGAAAAACCTTAATAGTCCTATCAAATGTTCCAGCTATCTTGATGTCCTAGCAAGAAACCATATTGATATGGCAATGCTCCAAGAAACACACCTACTCTAAAAGGATGCACATAGAATAGAGAACCATTTGTACAAACTGGCTGCTTTTTCATCAGCCCCAAACAGAACTAAAGGTGTAATCATAATGATACATAAGAAACTCAAAATCACCATCTTGGGTAAAGGCGAAGGCCAAGAAGGCGGAATCACTTCCCTTAAATGTATCCATAATGGAAAGAAAATGGCCTTTTATTGTGTACGCTCCAAACTCATGATCCTACATTTTTTGATTCTCTGAACAGCATATTGTCAAAATTAACTGAATTCTATCTGGTTATCGGGACAGACATGAATGCCATTTTGGACATGCGGGACAAACCATGCTTACTACTACCAACTTAAAATGTCAGAATCTCCTAAGCAACAAGATGCCATTTCAATGTTTCATTACTACAAACTCCTACATTCTGTGATCAATTTGAAATTGAACTAAATTAATTCATAATGATCAATAAAAATTCAGTCGATGAACCCCGGATTCTATGGGATGCCATCATAGATTTTATAAAAAAATAATGGAACTGCATTTGCATCTGTGTTGACTAAATCACAATTTAAAAAAGATAGCAGAATTGGAAATGTCGTTATTTGCATTAGTGTTCTCAACAAACACTTTTCAGACCAGGTAGCTATTACTCTTTTCTAAGTCAAGACCGAGCTTAATTTATTAATAACACAGAGAGCAGAATTTGCCATCCATCGAGTTAGACTCAACCATTAATTCCATGGTAATCGTCTCAGTCGTTTACTGGCCAAATAGCTATGCAGTAATGATCAATTAGCTGATATAGCAACTATTGAATCTGAAATAGGGGAATTACTATCAGAACTCAAAGATCCTCCCGCTTCTATAAAGAATTGTACACCTCTGATTGTAAATCCACACCAAGCCAGACTATCCTTTCTAAAATAATTAAGAACTCCTCTTCTCTCAACAGAGGAAGCTACCTCGCTGGGAGCCCAAATCTCTCTCAATGAACTCAAAAGGGCATTGGATAGCACGAATAAAGGCAAATTACCTGGATGGGATGGTATTTCTTCTGAGCACTATTTCAAATTTTGTAATCAATTAGGATGGGTTTGTTAAAAAAGCTTTTTCCTTGGATAACCTCCATCGATTATTACAGATATTAAATACATACAGCTCCTTGGGCTGAAACAACAGCTCCTTGGGCTGCTTAATCGCTCGATGCAGAAAAAGCTTTTAATAGACTAGAATGGTCATCTCTGGTCTGTCTTAGAACCTATGGGAATTGTCTCCAATTTCATTAATATGATTAAAATGCTATATGCCAATTCCTCAGCCATAGTTATAACAGGCAATATCTGCTCCTCTCCTTTCAGAATCAATAGAAGCAGCAGACAAGGCGATCCCATTTCTACTTTGCTATTTTTATTATCCATGGAACCCCTGCACAAGGCAATTCATCAATCAAAGGAAAGAACACACATTTCTTTTAAATCTACTGATCACTTCATCTCATTATACACAGATTATGTTTTACTACAATGAACAAAAATATAAACGCAACATGTAAAGTGTTGGTCCCACGTTTCATGAATTTATTTCAACTGACTTATTTCCTTAAATTAACTGTAATTCAAAATAATGTATATATTTACAATTTAGGTCAACTATGCTAGCCTATGGAGGCCCTTGGGAAACCCAACTATTGAACTATCCAATTATGGGATTTAAAAATATATTATCTGGGCTCCCAAAAGGACTGATCTCTATAATATATAAACAACTTTTGGGAAGCTCATATTCTGAGTTAGCCATTAAGAAAGTATGGTTCCCAGATCTAATTGAATCTGAACAACCCTTTTAACTCGAACAGAATATGTAAATATATGACCTTTGCATCCTGTAATCTAAACCATAAACTTAAACATTTTACTTTGTTCACAGACTTTATTTAAGACAGAGGAAACATTTTACGATGACATTCGTCCCAACTGTTCATATCTTTCATATCATGTGGGTGTGCCCTGCAGTTAAATGCTTTTCATCTATTATGTTACTTAATGATGATAGCTCCTTGAATCTCTCAATCATTCAAAGACAATTACTGATGTTGGCTCTTCGATGGCATTCACCTTACTCTCTCCCAATTTGCCAGTGGATACGGTTACTATTAGATGTTAAACATTAGAATTATCGACAGCAATAACTAATGGTGCTAGTCAAAGAACAATTGAGGCCTGGACAAATATACTGTGGTTGGATGGAGACATGTTGGCTCGGTGAATAGGAGGGGAGGTTGGGGGTGGAGGCCCACTTGTATATTTTTTGTGGGGGGGGATTAATACTGAATTTATTATTACTTAAACTCTATGTATTTCTTACTTTTGTTTTTCTTTTGAGTGGCATCCCACAGGTACATTTTATATAAACCAAAAATATTAATTGAAATGGATATTGTACCTCATATATATATATATATATATATATATATATATATATATATATATATATATATAAATTATATTACTACCTCATATAAAAATGACTTGTGTCATGCACAATTTGTGGAGTGGTTGAAAAACTAGTTTTAATGACTCCAACCTAAGTGTATGTAAACTTCCGACTTCAACTATATATAGTTTACATACACTTAGGTTGGAGTCATTAAAACTAGTTTTTCAACCACTCCACAAATTGTGCATGACACAAGTAATTTTTCCAACAATTGTTTACAGACAGATTATTTCACTTATAATTCACTGTATCACAATTCTAGTGGGTCAGAAGTTTTCATACACTAAATTGACTGTAGGTTAACCTGTTGAGGATCTTATCCCGATCTTATCCCGGTATTGGGATTCATTGTCATGTGACCATGGCGGGGAATTCAAAACTGCAAGAGTAATCATTTCAAAAAATCAAATAATCAACTATTTTCCTCCATTTGAAAGATATATCTCCTAAATCTAACCACGCTGTCCGATTTTCAGAGGCATTACGGAGAATGCATAAAGTTAGGTTATGTGAGGAGAGTACATTGACAATAGCTGCGTGTAATGTTTAGCCAATTCAAAGAAGGGCATCAACAGACAGAAAACTAGCTAGAATTATGCACTTACCTTTGACAATCTGCATCAGATGACACTCATAGGACATTATGTTATACAATACATGCATTTTTAGTTCCATCAAGTTCATATTTATATCCAAAAACAGCATTTACAGTCGCGGTGAAATTCAGAATTTTTTTCGGCTCGAATGCACCCAGTGAATCCAGCATTACAAATCACGGAATTACTATTCGAAAACATTGGTAAATTATAATATTGTCATTCAAAGAATAATATATTATCATCTCGTAATTGCTACCGAATGGCCAGATCTCAAAATAACTTTACTGGGAAATCACATTTTGCATAAACTGGGTACTATGCTAACAACAATAAGCTATATGCTAAGCTAAGCTAAGCTATACCGTTAGCATTAGCATCATCTAATATCGATAATAACATTCTAAATATCCCCTTACCTTTGATTATCTCCATCAGAAGGCGCTGCCAGAGATCCCAGGTCCAGAACAAATGTGGTTTCTTTTGACAAAGTTCATAATTTATGTCCAAATAGTTAGCGTTCAGTAGGCTCCCACAAAATGAGGTGGGCAGTGTAAAGTCACGTCAAAAAGCTAAAGAAAACCTAGTAAATAATCTATTTACGTTTGTTTAAACATGTCAAACGTTGTTCATCATTAATCTTTTGGTCCATTTTTAACGTGAAACATCAGTAAACATCAGTAATATTTTCACACAACCTATCAAGTGTCTAGAATAAACGATAATGACAAAGGCACTCTTCTCAGATTCATGCGCAGGCGCAAAAAATGAAGTGATGACGTGTCAACTTGTAAGCTTTCTTATTCGGTCTGTATTCATCACAGATGCTTCCAACAACTTTCTAAAGATCGTTGACATCTAGTGGAAGCAGTAGGAGTTGCGAACTGAATCCTTTCTCACTGTGGTATCTTTAAAACAATGACACTAAATAGTACAGTCACAAAATTCTCATTTTTTTAAATCTATTTTTCACAGGTTTTTGCCTGCAATATGAGTTTTGTTATACTTACAGACACCATTCAAACTGTTTTAGAAAATTCAGAGTGTTTTCTATCCGAATGTGTTAATAATATGCATATCCTAGCTTCTGAGTTGGTGTAGGAGGCAGTTAAAAATTGCCACATATTTTTTTCAAAATTCTCAATACTGCCCCCGTGGCCCGTAGAGGTTAATTGAAATAATTTGAGTCAATTGGAGGTGTACCTGTGGATGTATTTCAAGCCCTACCTTCAAATTCAGTGCCTCTGTGCTTGCCATCATGGGAAAATCAAAAGAAATCAGCCAAGACCTCAGAAGAAAAATTGTAGACATCCACAAGTCTGGTTCATCCTTGGGACTAATTTCCAAACACCTGAAGGTACCACATTCATCTGTACAAACAATAGTACACAAGTATAAACACCATGGTACCACGCAGCCATCATACCGCTCAGGAAGGAGACGCGTTCTGTCTCTTAGAGATGAACGTACTTTGGTGCGAAAAGTGCAAATCAATCTCAGAACAACAGCAAAGGACCTTGTGAAGATGCTGGAGGAAACGGGTACAAAAGTATCTATATCCACAGTAAAACAAGTCCTACATCGACATAACCTGAAAGGCCTCTCAGCAAGGAAGAAGCCACTGCTCCAAAACCGGCATAAAAAAGCCAGACTACGGTTTGCAACTGCACATGGGGACAAAGATCGTACTTTTTGGAGAAATGTCCTCTGGTCTGATGAAACAAAAATAGAACTGTTTGGCCTTAATGACCATCGTTATGTTTGGAGGAAAAGGAGGAGGCTTGCAGGCCGAAGAACACCATCCCAACCATGAAACATTCGGGTGGCAGCATCATGTTGTGGGGGTGTTTTGCTGCAGGAGGGACTGGTGCACTTCACAAAATAGATGGCATCATGAGGTAGGAAAATGATGTGGATATTTTGAAGCAACGTCTCAAGACATCAGTCAGGAAGTTAAAGCTTGGTTGCAAATGTGTCTTCCAAATGGACAATGACCCCAAGCATACTTCCAAAGTTGTGGCAAAATGGCTTAAGGACAACAAAGTCAAGGTATTGGAGTGGCCATCACAAAGCCCTGACCTCAATCATATAGAACATTTGTGGGCAGAACTGAAAAGCATGTGCGAGCAAGGAGGCCTTACAAACCTGACTCAGTTACACCAGCTCTGCCATGAGGAATGGGCCAAAATTCACCCAACTTATTGTGGGAAGGTTGTGGAAGGCTACCTGAAACGTTTGACCCAAGTTCAACAATTTAAAGGCAATGCTACCAAATACTGATGAAAGAAATAAAAGCTGAAATAAATCATTCTCTCTACTATTATTCTGAAATTTCACATTCTTAAAATAAAGTGGTGATCCTAACTGACCTAAAACAGGGAATTTTTACTTGGATTAAATGTCAGGAATTGTGAAAAACTGAGTTGAAATTTATTTGGCTAAGGTGTATGTACATTTCCGACTTCAACTGTGTGTGTGTTTGTGTGTGTGTGTGTGTGTGTGTATATATATATATATCTCGGCAAAAAAAATAAACGTCCATTTTTCAGGACCCTGTCTTTCAAAGATAATTCATAAAAATCCAAATAACTTCACAGATCTTCATTGTAAAGGGTTTTAAATACTGTTTCCCATGCTTGTTCAATGAACCGTAAACAATTAAAGAACATGCACCTGTGGAACGGTTGTTAAGACACTAACAGCTTACAGACGGTAGGCAATTAAGGGCACAGTTATGAAAACTTCGGACACTAAAGAGGCCTTTCTACTGACTGAAAAACACCAAAAGAAAGATGCCCAGGGTTCCTGGTCACCTGCGTGAACGTGCCTGAGGCATGCTGCAAGGAGGCATGAAGGCTGCAGATGTAGCCAGGGCAATACATTTTACATTTTAGTCATTTAGCAGTCACTCTTATCAAGAGCGACTTACAGTAGTGAATGCATACATTTCATTTCATGCATTTTTTTTTTTATTTTTTTTATTTTTTATTTTTTGTACTGGCCCCCAGTGGGAATCAAACCCACAACCCTGGCGTTGCACACACCATGCTGGCATTGCAAAAACCAAGCTCTACCAACTGCTCTACCAACTGCTCTACCAACTGCTCTACCAACTGCTCTACCAACTGCTCTACCAACTGAGCCACAATAAATTGCAATGTCCCTACTGTGAGACGCCTGAGACAGCACTACAGGGAGACAGGACGGACAGCTGATAGTCCTCGCAGTGGCAGACTACGTGTAACAACACCTGCACAGGATCGGTACATCTGAACATCACACCTGCGGGACAGGTAGAGGATGGAAACAACTGCCCGAGTTACACCAGGAACGCACAATCCCTTCATCAGTGCTCAGACTGTCCGCAATAGGCTGAGAGAGGCTGGACTGAGGGCTTGTAGGCCTGTTGTAAGGCAGGTCCTCACCAGACATCACCGGCAACAACGTCGCCTGTGGGCGCAAACCCACTGTCGCTGGACCAGACAGGACTGGCAAAAAGTGCTCTTCTCTGACGAGTCGCGGTCGGATTCACATTTATCGTCGAAGGAATGAGCGTTACACCAAGGCCTGTACTCTGGAGTGGGATCGATTTGGAGGTGGAGGGTCCATCATGGTCTGGGGCGGTGTGTCACAGCATCATCGGACTGAGCTTGTTGTCAATACAGGCAATCTCAACGCTGTGTGTTACAGGGAAGACATCCTCCTCCCTCATGTGGTACCCTTCCTGCAGGCTCATCCTGATATGATCCTCCAGCATGACAATGCCACCAGCCATACTGCTCGTTCTGTGCATGATTTCCTGCAAGACAGGAATGTCAGTGTTCTGCCATGGCCAGCGAAGAGCCCGGATCTAAATCCCATTGAGCACGTCTGGGACCTGTTGGATCGGAGGGTGAGGGCTAGGGCTAGGGCCATTCCCCCCAGAAGTGTCCGTGAACTTGCAGGTGCCTTGGTGGAAGAGTGGGGTAACATCTCACAGCAAGAACTGGCAAATCTGTTGCAGTTCATGAGGAGGGGATGCACTGCAGTACTTAATGCAGCTGGTGGCCACACCAGATACTGACTGTTACAGTTACTTTTGATTTTGACACCCCCCCCCCCCCCCCCCCCCTTTTGTTCAGGGACACATTATCCCATTTCTGTTCGTCACAAGTCTGTGGAACTGGTTTATGTCTCAGTTGTTGAATCTTATGTTCATACAAATATTTGCACATGTTAAATTTGCTGAAAATAAACGCAGTTGATGGTGAGTGGACGTTTCTTTTTTTTGCTGAGTTTAGTACCAGTCAAAAGTTTGGACACACCTACTCATTCCAGCGGTTTTCTTAATTTTTGACTATTTTCTACATTATAAAATAATAGTGAAGACATAAAAACTAGGAAATAACACATATGGAATCATGTAGTAACAAAAAAAGTGTTAAGCAAATCAAAATATATTTGCAATTCTTCAAAGTAGCCACCCTTTGCCTTGATGACAGCTTTGCACACTCTTGGCATTCTGTCAACCAGCTTCATGAGGAATGCTTTCCAAAAGTCTTGAAGGAGTTCCCACATATGCTGAGCACTTGTTGGCTGCTATTCCTTCCCTCTGCAGTCCAACTCATCCCAAACCATCTCATTTGGGTTGAGGTCGGTGATTGTGGAGGTGTGTTGGGTCATTGTCCTGTTGAAAACAAATGATAGTCCCACTAAGTGCAAACCAGATGGGAAGGCATATTGCTTCAGAATGCTGTGGTAGCCATTTTGGTTAAGTGTGCCTTGAATTCTAAATAAATCGGTGGCGGTCCTCATGAGAGCCAGTTTCATCATAGCGCTTGATGGTTTTTCGACTGCGCTTGAAGAAACTTCAGAATTTCTTGAAATGTTCAGGATTGACTGACCTTCATGTCTTAAAGTAATGATGGTCTGTCGTTTCTCTTTGCATATTTGAGCTGTTCTTGCCATAATATGGACCTGGTCTTTTTCCAAATAGGGCTATCTTCTGTATACCACCCCTATTGTCACAACACAACTGATTGGCTCAAACGCATTAAGAAGGAAAGAAATTCCACAAATTAACTTTTTTAACAAGGCACACCTCACCTCCATTGAAATGCAATCCAGGTGACTACCACGAAGCTGGTTGAGGGAATGCCAAGAGTGTGCGACGCTGTCATCAAGGCAAAGAGTGACTACTTTGAAGAATCTCAAATATAAAATATATTTTGATTTAACACTTTTTTTATTTACATGATTCCATTTGTGTTATTTCATAGTTTATTATTCTACAATGTAGAACATAGTAAAAATAAAGAAAAATCCTTGAATGAGTAGGTGTGTCCAAACTTTTTACTTGTACATATATAATTTATGTTCAATTCCTATGGTATGTTACAAATACTAATTCATACAATATGTTACGAATTTGTAAGTGCTAAAGATCCTGGACAGCATCTTTTAAGACGTGTCTTGCCATTTGAATACATTTTAAGGCGTTGAAATCTTTTTTACATTTTTCTGACTGATTGAAAAACACATTTTTCGTGGATGCCTTTTGGCTTGCATTTATTACCTTTTTTACTTTATTTTGTTTTTGTCAGGTTTGACTTCTGTGAACCCATCTTTGTGGTGGGCAACTGTCTGGAGATCTCGTCAGACAGCCACCAATATGACCGTATCTACTGTGGTGCGGGGGTGCAGAAGGATCATGAAAATTACATGAAAATCCTGCTCAAAGTTGGGGGTATTCTAGTGATGCCTATAGAGGATCAGGTAAGCGGTAGAATGTCTCTGAATAATGCAGGAATCATAAACATCATTATTCATGATGGTGCCGTCTGCGTTGGTAATCAGAGGCTGCGTCTGAAGTGGCAACTTATTCACTATATAGTGCGCTACTTTTGACCAGAGCACTATGGGCCCTGATCTAAAGAAGTGCACTATATACGTAATAGGGTGCCATTTGGGATGCTGTTAGTGAAACAGCCAGGGCCTGCATGACCAATGATGTTACGATACCCAGCAATCGTTATTGTGCCTCAGAAGCCCCTGAACTGGTACTTACGCCATCAGTCTGGTCTATTTTGTCCTCTAACAAATTGGAAAATAGCAAAACACTTTAGAAAAAGGATGACGTTGTGTGGCACTCAAGCAGAGAAATAACATTTTTGAAGGGCTTGCACAAGCCCACACAGTCTGTCATCTTGTGAAATGGAAAGTCTAGCTGCTTATGTTGTTTTTCAGAAAACAGTTGGAACTCCTGCATTGCCAGGTTGGTGTGGTGGTGCAATAAAGAGGGGGAAAGTTTTGATGTGGAGAATTGAGGCCAAGGGCTGAGGCAGCTCAGAAGCTCAGGTCCACCACAGTTCCTCTGGATCAACACCTTCATGTGATGGCCAAAACCAGCTTTTTGTCAAGTAGATATTTGAAGGCACCCATGTCCCTTTCTGGTGTGGAACTAAAGATGCATATAATACATGTGATTGTGTCCCTCTTATATTGGTGGTGGTGTTATGGTTGGTATAACTGTTCCATTGTCTAGTGCTGGGTACTCCAAATTCGACCTGATTTGTATTTGCCCCCCCCCCCCAAGCTTTCTAATAAAATAAAATAAACAACATCCTAAATCGTTGTTGAAGATTAAGACTGTCAAATCACCAAGAAATCAGCTCAGTGATTTTAAATATTCCCACACATAACTAGAGGCATTGGTGGTCGTATTCCAATGTAATCAAGGTTTTAAAGGATTCTATGTTTGTCAAATACTGTATCTGTTTGGGCTTCTTGCGGTCAATTTTGCAGTGTACAAATTATTTATAATTGTGTTCTGGCCCCCTGACCATCCGCTCAAGAAAAAATCGGTCTGCGGCTGAGTGTAATTGGGGACCCCTGAGGGATATCCGACACTGCAAGCTAGATCTACTCTGGGTTTTCTAAAGCTAACCAGCTTCAAGTTAGATTCACATTCCAGCTCAGGCTTCATCCGTATTATGACGGTGGATATTGATTGTCCAACTGCCGCTAACTCTAACAGGCTTGTGACTGCACGTGCATGTCACACATGGCTAGTCAAATGCCCAACTCTTCATTCAGACAAGGCTGAAACATAAATCCATGGGCGAGTGAGTGACACATTTTCATTTGTGCCGAAATCAAAATGAAAGGAAATGTATCTTACAAATTCAGCAGGCTATGGCGTGAAGTAGGCTTTCAGAAGCGCCATCTTTATTTTATGACTTACTGGTAATGCCGTCTTTGGTGTGCACAAACACCTTTTTTCCCACACATATCAATATATTTTTTAAATGATTAAGTCATACAAAGATATTACATTGCGTGAAGTTTTAAATACATTTTATCTTTACTAAATGTGTAATGTGATATATTCCAACACTACAATTTTTTTTACACCAAAAAAACATTTGATTAATAAAATATTTAATCAGTCTTCCTCAAATGAAGGTGGTGATGATGATGATGATGATGCAAATTCTTTGCAAGAGGGAGGGAATCTGATTTCATTCGTCATCAACTCGCAGCTCAATCACTTCATTCAGGGTAAGCGGAGTCAGCCGTGAGGAGTCAGCCTGCCCGGAGCAGGTTATTATTGAAGGATTCATTGCCATAAAAATTTAGCTGGCTAAAAGGTCAGCCACTTTCGTATTGGAGTCCGCAGTTGAACTCGGAGTTGACCAAAGTTACCTCGCTTTCTTAAACCTGATTCGTAGGATACCCCTCTGGTCTAGTGGAATGGTGGTGTTAACAGGATTGGTATGCATCTAGTGGGTTGGTGTTAACATGGTTGGTATGTGTCTAGTAGATTGGTGTTTAAACCTCTACAGGATCGGTCATTGAGTGTGCCAGCCAGAGCCCGGACTTAAACCCGATCGAACTTCTCTGGGGAGACCTGAAAATAGCTGTGCAGCAACGCTCCCCATCCAACCTGACAGATCTTGAGAGGAGGAAGATTGGGAGAAACCCTCCAAATAAACTTTTAGCGTCATACCCAAGAAGACTCAAGGCTGTAATCGCTGCCAAACGTGCTTCAACAAAGTACTGAGTAAAGGGTCTGAATACTTATGTAAATTTCATTTTAAAAACTTTTTTTTTATACATTTGCAAACATTTCTAAAAACCTGTTTTTGCTTTTTCATTATGAGGTATTGTGTGTAGATTTAGGGGGGGAAACTATTTAATCAATTTTAGAATGAGGCTGTAACGTAACAAAATGTGGAAAAAGTCAAGGGGTCTGAATACGTTCCAAATTCACTGTATTGCCCTATCCCACCTGGACAAGAGGAATAATTATATAAGAATGCTGTTCACCAGCCTTCAATGCTGTAGCTCAGCCTTCAATACCTTAGTGGCCTCTAAGCTCATCACTAAGCTTCATCACTAAGCTCAGTGCCCTGGGTTTGAACCCCTCCCTGTGCAACTGGGTTCTGGACTTCCTGATGGGCCGATCCCAGGTGGTGAAGGAAGGTCACAAAACCTCCGCCACGCTGATCCTCAACACGAGGGCCCCACACGGGTGTGTGGTCAGCCCCCTCCTGTACTCCCTGCTCACCCATGACTGCGTGGCCACGCACGTCTCCAACTTAATCATCAAGTTTGCTGACAACACAACAGTAGTAGGCCTGATTACCAACAATGACGAGACAGCCTACAGGGTGGAGTGGTGCAAGAAAAATAACTTCTCCATCAATGTCAACAAAACGAAGGAGCTGAAATGGTCCCTTCACACCGACAGTGTGGTGAAGAAGGCGCAACAGCGCCGCCTCAACCTCACAAGACTGAAGAAATTTGGCTTGGCCCCTAAGTCCGTCACAAACTTCTACAGATACACCATTGAGAGCATCCTATCGACTGTATCACCACCCGCTACAGCAATTGCACCATCCGCAACCTCAGGGTTCTCCAGAGGGTGGTACGGTCAGCCCAACGCACCATCGGGGGAACACTGCCTGCCAACCAGGAGCTCTATAGCACCCAGTGCCACAGCAAGGCCAAGAAGATCAAGGACCTTAGCCACTAAAGCCACGGCCTGTTCTTCCCACTACCATCTACAAGACGTAGACAGTACAGGTGCATCAAAGCTGGGACCGAGAGAATGATCAAGGCCATCAGACTGTTAAACAGCCACCACTATACGACCTCCACCCAGTACCCTGCCCTCTGCCCAGTACCCTGCCCTCTGCCCTGCCCTCTGCCCTGCCCTCTGCCCTGCCCTCTGCCCTGTCCTCTGCCCTGTCCTCTGCCCAGTACCCTGTCCTCTGCCCAGTACCCTGCCCTCTGCCCAGTACCCTGCCCTCTGCCCAGTACCCTGCCCTCTGCCCAGTACCCTGCCCTCTGCCCAGTGCCCTGCCCTCTGCCCAGTGCCCTGCCCTCTGCCCAGTACCCTGCCCTCTGCCCAGTACCCTGCCCTCTGCCCAGTACCCTGCCCAGTACCCTGCCCTCTGCCCAGTACCCTATTTATATACGCTGAGTATACAAAACATTAACACCTGCTCTTTTCATAACATAGACTTACCAGGTGAATCCAGGTGAAAGCTATGATCCCTTATTGATGTCACTTGTTAAATCCACTTCAGTCAGTGGTGATGAAGGGAAGGAAACAGGTTAAAGAATCCTTTTTTAGCCTTGCATTAATTGAGAAATCTATTGTGTATGTGTGCCATTCAGAGGGTGAATGGGCAAGACAAAATATTGAAGTGCCTTTTAAACAGGGTAGTAGGTGCCATGTGCACCGTTTTTTGTCAAGAACTGCAACAGTGCTGAGTTTCACGCTCAAGAGTTTCTGGTGTATATCAAGAATGGTCCACCACCCAGAGGACATCCAGACAACTTGACACAACTGTGGGAAGCATTGCACTCAACATGGGCCAGGATCAGTGGGATGCTTTTGACACTTTGTAGAGTCCATGCCCCAATGAATTGAGGCTGTTCTGAGGGCAAAAGTGTGTGTGGGGGGTGCATCTTAATATTAGGAAGGTGTTCCTAATGTTTGGTATACTCAGTGTGTCTACTGATGAACCAAATTTGGGATTATGTTTTACATTTTGGATTATTGTGTGCTTGTTGACTTTTACTGCATTGATTGATTACAACTAGAAACAAAAGCATTTGCTGCACCCGACACAACCTGCTAAACTGTGTACGCAACCAATATAATGTTATTTTATTTGTCGAGTGGATTGGTGTTAACGTGGTTGGTATGTTCTCCGTTGTCTCAATGGACTGATGTTATTGTGGTTGCTATACAGTAACTGTCACTCTTTATGTTCTGGTTGCAGCTGATACAGATCACCAGGACTGGTCAGTGTTCCTGGGAGAGTAAGAATATCCTGGCCGTGTCATTCGCTCCTCTGGTCCAGAAGAACAGAGCTGAGGGAAGCAAGCCTGATGCTGTAGAGCTCCGTGAGTTCTCTACTCTAACCCCTGTTCTACTTTAAACCTGGGGTCTTATTCACTAGGCAACAAACTAGAAAAATACAAGAGTTTTGCTATGATGTGCACTAATGATTATATAACCCTGTTCTGTACGCAAACCATTTATTCTGTTCTCTGTAAATAGACACATCAGAACAATTACCCCTTTGTTTTGTTTTCTATCTCTCTTTTGAAGTTTAAAGTAAGCCTCACTTTTTAAGTCAACGGATTTATTTAAAGTTAAGACGAGCCAATTTCTAACAAAAACCTTGCTTTGACTCTAGAGGCTTAGTTACCCTGTGGGTTGGTGCATAATTCTAAGTATTTGATTAACGGTAATGACATTTTTCCATGACTTATTTTTCTATGACTTATTTTTCTATAAATGTATTTGAAGTATTGTCTCCAAATGACCAACCTATAATCGAGCTCTTGCGTACTGAAATGTTATTGGACTAATGGGATTTGACCTGCCATCCCTGTCCTCTCCTCCTCCTCAGCCCCAGTGACAGTCAGGAGCCTTCAGGACCTGTCTCGCGTCTACATCCGCCGCACCCTCCGAGATCTGACCAATGAAGAATGTCCTGACAAAGGTCTGGTGCAGAGGGCGCCCCAGAAACGCAAGCGCAGGCGTTGCCGGCTGCGACGCATTAACACGTACGTCTTTGTGGGTAACCAGCTGATCCCCCAAGCCATGGAGAGCGAGGAGGACGAACGGATTGACCAGGAGCAGCACAAGGAGGACCAGGAGCAGCAAGAGACGCAGGAGCAGCAGGAGAAGGAGCAGGAGGAGGAGGAGAGAGACATTGGCAGCGTTGAGATACTGAAGGCAGTGAATGTGCTGAGAGACAAAATCATGACTTTACCTCTGCCTGAATCGCTGAAGACCTATCTGTTATACTACAGAGAAAAATGACTGACTGCTCAACCTGCTGGCGTCCGTTCTCATGGATGCCATGCCTGCTGAGATGCTTTTCTTCATTCTCCTGTTTTCTCTTTTTTCAGTACTGAATGACGTAGTATTATTTTTTTTCTTCAATATGAACATGGAATGGACACTGAGACTTCCTGGGTCGTCATGGATAATTTTCTATAGTTACTATGATATGGTTATGTTAGAATTTATGTTATCGATTGTTTTTTGAATTTGTATATCAAAGATTTATTTAAAAGCCTACTGAATGGAAAATCCTTTTCAAATATGGTATTTTGAGGATGTAGATTGTATCACATGTTAATATTCCAGCAAATTGTCACGAAATGAAATTGTATAAAATAAGATGCCACCTATATTTGTTAATATGATCATGTAACCTTTTTCTAGAAGCATTATGGAACTTGATATTACTGAATTAACATTTACAATTACTGAATAGAAGAACCAGAGACCAAAAAAAAAATGCATGTACACTTCCTATTTGAATCAAAGACTATTATGGAACATTTTATGAAACATTTCCTCATGAATCATTGAAAGGGCAATTCTTTCATCGTTCTTTCCTCACACTGTTATGTTTGACTAGAGGGATTGTAATGCTGTGTGACGATGAGAGATCAATGGGAGATTGGTTTGTCATTTATTTTGTACCGCATTTTTAAATCTCTGAAGTATTTCTTTAGAATGGTTATATCCTCTTGCTCTCTCTCACTTTGCTCTTAAGTAATAGGCATTTTAATTTGGTGATACATTTTTATTGCCTTGAATGTTTTGCCCACCAGACTTATTTTTCCACTTTTTTTTGTTGTTGACGTGCAAAGGGTTTGCAATTATCATACCAGCAGTTAGGCTAACGGGGAATCTGATGAATTAAGATTTTTCTAATGGTGAATGAAAACGGCCTTGTCTCATATTGATTCTGGGTTCAAGAAATCTTTCCCCCACACATCATCTCCAGCTCTTTATCTAGACCTTGAAGCACTTACAGTACGTCAACACTCAAGGCCCATAAAGTCATGGGTATAGGACTCGAATAATAATAATAATAATAATCCTGTACTGCAGTGGTTGCTGATGCCATTTCAAACAGGAGGACAGGCTCATAGTAATGTTTGGAATGGAGCAGTATCTAACAGGAGGACAGGCTCATAGTAATGTTTGGAATGGAACAGTATCTAACAGGATGACAGGCTCATAGTAATGTTTGGAATGGAACAGTATCTAACAGGAGGACAGGCTCATAGTAATGTTTGGAATGGAGCAGTATCTAACAGGAGGACAGGCTCATAGTAATGTTTGGAATGGAACGGTATCTAACAGGAGGACAGGCTCATAGTAATGTTTGGAATGGAACGGTATCTAACAGGATGACAGGCTCATAGTAATGTTTGGAATGGAGCGGTATCTAACAGGAGGACAGGCTCATAGTAATGTTTGGAATGGAGCGGTATCTAACAGGAGGACAGGCTCATAGTAATGTTTGGAATGGAGCGGTATCTAACAGGAGGACAGGCTCATAGTAATGTTTGGAATGGAGCGGTATCTAACAGGAGGACAGGCTCATAGTAATGTTTGGAATGGAGCGGTATCTAACAGGAGGACAGGCTCATAGTAATGTTTGGAATGGAACAGTATCTAACAGGAGGACAGGCTCATAGTAATGTTTGGAATGGAGCGGTATCAAACACATTGAATTTAATTTATTTTGGGCAACAGACATATACAACAAAATGCACAATGTGGACCCAGAGGATATCACTTGAAAGTATTAATTAAAACACTTGTTTCAAAAGTGGTCCTCGATGGTAAGAACAATAACACATGTATTACATGGTCTCCATGTATTTGATATCATTTAATTCCAGTCATTACTATGAATTGTCCTCCCCTCACTGGCCTCCACTGCTGTGCAGTGATTAGTAAGTGTTATCTTAAAGATAATGTTTGTCAGCTTTGGTCAACACAACATACTGTACACTCTTGATCATTTGGAGGTGATGTCCCACATGATCATAAATGTACTATTACTTTCTGGTATGAAAATATGTACGGTGTTTTTAAACCACAACAAATGGCCCAAGGCGGGTCATGACACAAAAACTCACAATACATTGCATAGTAACGCATTTTCTATTTGCAGCAGCAAAATCACTATAATGGGAGATTTTGGGATCCTATTTCTGGACTGTGGCAGTATCCATAATAACAAGCACCTTATTCTGTTAAGTACTAAATCATGAAAAGAGACCTGCCATTCTGGGTTTGATGTACAGTACCAGTTAAAGTTTGGACACACCTACTCAGTCCAGGGTTTTTATTTGTACTATCTTCTACATTGTAGAATAACAGTGAAGACATCAAAACTATGAAATAACACATATGGAATCATGTAGTAACCAATAAAGTGTTAAACAAATCAAAATATATTTAATATTTTAGATTCTTCAAAGTAGCCACCCTTTGCCTTGATGACAGCTTTGCACACTCTTGGCATTTTCTCAACCAGCTTCATGAGGTAGTCAGTCACCTGGAATGCATTTCAATTAACAGGTGTTCCTTGTTAAAAGTTAATTTGTGGAATTTCATTCCTTCTTAATGCGTTTGAGCCAATCAGTTGTCTTGTGACAAGGTAGGGGTAGTATACAGAAGATAGCCCTATTTGGTAAAAGACCAAGTCCATATTATGGCAAGAACAGCTTAAATAAGCAAAGAGAAATGACAGTCCATTACTTTGACTGACCTTCATGTCTTAATCTGGAACATTTCAAGGACTTTGAAAGTTTCGTCAAGTGCAGTTGCAAAAACCATCAAGCGGTATGATGAAACTGGCTCTTATGAGGATCGCCACAGGAAAGGAAAACCCAGAGTTACCTCTGCTGCAGAGGATAAGTTCATTAGAGTTACTAGCCTCAGAAATTGCAGCCCAAATAAATGTTTCTCAGAGTTCAAATAACAGACACATCTCAACATCAACTGTTCAGAGGAGACTGCGTGATTCAGGCCTTCATGGTCAAATTGCTGCAAAGAAACCACTACTAAAGGACATCAATAATAAGAAGAGACTTGCTTGGACCAAGAAACATGAGCAATGGACATTAGACCGGTGGAAATCTGTCCTTTGGTCTGATGAGTCCAAATTTGAGATTTTTGGTTCCAACCGCTGTGTCTTTGTGAAACGCAGAGTAGGTGAACGGATGATCTCTGCTTGTGTGGTTTCCACTGTGAAGCATGGAGGAGGAGATGGGATGGTTTTGGGGTTGCTTTGCTGGTGACATTGATTTATTTAGAATTTAAGGCACACTTAACCAGCATGGCTACCACAGCATTCTGCAGTGATATACCATCCCATCTGGTTTGTGCTTAGTGGGACTATCATTTGTTTTTCAACAGGACAATGGCCTAAAACACACCTCCAGGCTGTGTAAAGGCCATTTGACCAAGATGGAGAGTGCTGAATCAGATGACCTGGCCTCCACAATCACCCGACCTCAACCCAATTGAGATGGTTTGGGATGAGTGAAGGAAAAGCAGCCAACAAGTGTTCAGCATATGTGGGAACTCCTTCAAGACTGTTGGAAAAGCATTCCTCGTGAAGCTGGTTAAGAGAATGCCAAGAGTGTGCAAAGCTGTAATCAAGGCAAAGGGTGGCAACTTTGAAGAATCTCAAATATCTTTTGATTTGTTTAACACTTTTTTAGTTACTACATGATTCCATATGTGTTATTTCATAGTTTTGATGTATTCACTATTATTCTACAATGTAGAAAAATTTAGAAAAACCCTTGAGTGAGTAGTGTCCAAACTTTAGACTTTTTCTGTATGTATTTTTTTATATTTTGGACTAGAGCAATGTACGAGACACATTATATACTAGTCATGTAGCTGTACATGTATCAGTTAGAATTTTCTTGTGAAACTCCCTTTTTACGTGATAGCTTTTAAAGTGCCAATTCACCCCATCACATTATCCGCTCCCTGTCAAGTGACTGTGGTTTTATGGTAAAGTAAAGGGGGACATTCTGACCTCTAGCCTTTTGGGGGCCCTAAGCGAGATTTGGTTGGAGGGCCCCCCACCTCGCGGCAAACCATTTTAGTGACCCCCCTCTTGATGGTGGAGAGAAAATGTGTAGTTTTAAAGTTAATTTCTTGCAATTCTACAAATTCTTCCATGGGGTATAGAGGAAATGTTTCAGTTTTAAAGCAGGTTTTCGGCAATTCTACACATTTTGCCATGGGGGAGAGAAAACAATTATTTGGCCATGATTACTACAAGTTTAGATAGCTGACTAGACTAATTACCAATCAAAAATTGTTAGCTGACATGGCTAATTGAGTGACTGACATATCAAGAGAAACTGCTGATGTATATTTCAAAATGCATATTTTCACATTTCTAAATTGCACCTGGTGTATTCTACTGTTCTTATTCTCAATAGTAAGTTGAGACCCCTAGCTTCCGGGGGCTCTAACCGGCCCTGATTCTGACCATAGTGACCTCTAAGAATGATGCAGTGCTTTTACAGTATATTCCATTAATGCTTGAAAAAGAATAGCATGCCCATGTTCATTGGTAGATGTAACATTTGTGTTGATATTTTTCAGTTTTATCACATACTTGGAAACTGATGATTGATCTTGCTTTGAAAGCATTGAAATTATAGTTGTTGATATATTATGAGGTTCTATTTTATATTATCATGACAACAGTAAAGCAGATGGTTATGTTGATACTGTATGTTTGGTTATAAAATCATTTGGATTGGGTTTGATTTGTTTGTTGTTGTAGCGCCCTCTTGCTGTCACAAGGCATTGCGTAATGTGCTTGTATGTAGGCTAGATCCAAACTCCACTGGTGTTAGTTCTATGGCCCAACATGCCTTCCATCGCATTCTGGTGTAGCGTATAATATTTGGGTTTGAAATGGAGTTGGTTGGTTTCTATATTGGTTATTGTATTTTTGTGAAGAGGTGATACTGTGTACCTTTTTGAATTTTAAGCATTAACACATAATTGACTAACTAGCACATGCTGTATAAGTAGCAGGGCCTTATGGTTCAAACGCAACTGTAGTTTTGATAGTCATCTTATCTCTGAAAAATGCAGATGCTCAATTATGTACACACATGAAACTGTGTTGAATTCACATTTACTATGGGTAAAACTGCAAAGTTAATGTGTTGGACATAATTTATGAGACCTCGTCCTTGAGATTTTGGGTCACCCCAGGCACCAGATGTGATGTATTATCATATGTACGTTAACACTTGATAGGATTGTTTGCTTCCCCAAATGGTCCCCACAGTAAAGACACAATTCTGTTTGCTTCCCCAAATGGTCCCCACAGTAAAGACACAATTCTGTTTGCTTCCCCAAATGGTCCCCACAATAAAGACACAGTTCTGTTTGCTTCCCCAAATGGTCCCCACAGTAAAGACACAATTCTGTTTGCTTCCCCAAATGGTCCCCACAATAAAGACACAGTTCTGTTTGCTTCCCCAAATGGTCCCCACAGTAAAGACACAATTCTGTTTGCTTCCCCAAATGGTCCCCACAGTAAAGACACAATTCTGTTTGCTTCCCCAAATGGTCCCCACAGTAAAGACACAGTTCTGTTTGCTTCCCCAAATGGTCCCCACAGTAAAGACACAATTCTGTTTGCTTCCCCAAATGGTCCCCACAGTAAAGACACAATTCTGTTTGCTTCCCCAAATGGTCCCCATGGCAAAGACACAATTCCAAGCCAATTTTATGGTCTTGCCTTGAATTAATTTGTACAGAGGTGAACTATTGTTCTGTTTTTTCTTATCAGGCTCATGTTGATATTTCAAAGCGCGCTGGTAGTACATTTTTGAAATTGTGTCAGTTGTTCACTATGTACATGTTTCAGCACACATAAAATAAAGGTCAGTCTTCACATTTTGCCTGTGTTTGAATCATTAATGCCTTCCCACTGCTGTAGAGTCCCACAGCTACTTACTGTAGCAAGATGCTTTTCTCACCCAAGTCTTTTTAATTATTCCACTTGGCCAAGACTCAGTGAGTCGTGGTTTAACCTTTCTCCTCTCATTTCTTTCTGTAGAGAATAAGCATAGCAACAACCTTAACCCAGCACTAGCCCAGCCCTGACTGTAACCTAAAAATAGAAATAATGTTGTTTTTTAAAAAGTAACATTGGCTTATTCAGTGGTGATATAAAATACATTATTGACAAGTTTGAAAAAAAATATGATTTGCCACCATCTCTGACTTTACTGTCAAACAATGTATCTATTATCTCAAATCGGCCCCATGTTATAAAATGTTTTATTTATTAAGTAGTACACTATATATTTGTTAATAAAACAGCTATCATTTGCCAAAAAATAAAAGTCACCCCATCAATCTGTTGTTTTGAAGTGTTCCAAGCCAAGGGTATGTGAAAGAGATCGAGGCTATATGTAAAGCACAACACAGTGCCACTTCAACTTTCTTTGCATAGAATCTACAGCACCACTTTCCCTTTCTACACCTATGTCAGATAACCAACTTGTTATGCTCTTCCTCACCCCATTTCATTTAGTCCTCTGAAGCCTTATACTTAGTGAAACTGAAGGGAATGGTGGTCAAGCACGTTACTTCATATAGCACTCTGAGTCGAAGCCTTTCAAAATATGTTTTTGGAATAGTTGTCAGACTACAATATTTTAAAATCGGTTTTGACTTTAGAGCGGATGGACGCAGTTCAGAGGCTTTTCTAAGCACTTTGGGACATGATGCTACAGTACATATTAGAATCTGCTTGCAATGTGGTTCTTATTGTCATCATTTTTACACTGACATAACAGAGACAGCATCTTTTTAATCATGGGTCAATGTTGTTCATCGTCATTGAACTTGGTAAAGAGAGCATGAGGGTATCAACTATGTATTCTCTGTGGAACACATCAAATTAATGAATGTCCTAATTCTTTTAAGTAATCCCTCAAGTAAACGCCCATATTCATTATTCCCCTTTTGTTAATTTGGATGTCAACCTTTATTTACATCATCAAGATTAGCAGAAAAAATAAAAATGACAGAAAGAGTTTAATTCATTTCAGTGAATTGTATTTAGAGCAATATCTTCCAGTGAGTGCAGGACCAGGTATAGACATTTTCACACAACCACATGTTCTGAATCTGACTGGCTGTGTTGGCTGTAGCACTTCGTCAAAATAATTCTCAATGATTCACTTTGTGAAATCCGTTGTTAATAATCCGGGTCCAGTCCAGGTTGGGTGTGTGAAGGATTACTGTTTGCTGAATGCCTTGATTAAAAACACCTCTCTGACAGACTCATAGCAGCACTCATACCTGTCCTCCCTTCAACATCAATAAAAAAAGCTATGCTTATGTACATCTATAACCTGAGTCATTCCCTCTATATGACCCTGTTGTGTTGAAAGGAAATCGTATACAATTTGACATGATGTGATTTATATTTATAGTTGGAGTATAACCACGTCATGGGCAACAATAAAACAATTCAAAAGTGCCATGAGGTTGATTCATTTGATATTTGTGTATAATCCATAATGCACACATATTTCAGTGTTTCTTCGTTGAATTAAAAGATGTTTTCAGATAAAACAAAACACATAGGTTAGAGAATATGAACTGCTTTCACCTTCATTATACAACCACACAAGGGTGAAAACTACTTAACTATGTAACATTGCAGTTTACACTGCCATGACGCCATCTAATCCATATTTATTCATCTAATCATTACTCATGGTCATTAAGAAATCAATATCCATGAAAAGAGAGAGGGGGACATCTTTTTTTGTGGCTAATTTACATTTCCAATGATAAATTATGGCAATACTAACTGACCATCCTTACAATTGCTATAATCATCAGAAATCGAAATAAGTCTTCTTTAAATCTTCTTTGGTCGAAAAGAAGAAAACAATTTGTTTATAGCCACCATCCTTATACTGTATGTCTACCTGTTCAAAAAACATCTTCTTAAACCTTCAAGAAGCGGATTGAATATTGTAGAAAACAGTTTGTCTGCTTTGACGCCTTGGCAACACGATCATGTTATGTTTAACAACAGTGTCAACAACACGTGTGAATCATTGTGAAAGGTGCCTGGGGATCTGACCTAAGACAAATGACTGAATTCAGCATGTTTATAATCATCCATTCATCCATCCATTCTATGTCCATTGGTTCTGCACTCACTCATTCGTGTTACAATGTTCTTCGAAGTACAGCGCAATGTACTGGTCAAAAAGTTCACACAGCTAGCTTCCTTTTCTCTGATGAAATATCAAATGTGTCTTTCGGAAGAAAAAAAAAGAGTTCTGTCAATAATACTTCAAATGTTGGCTTCACATGTCCTTGTTCCTTAGACGGCTTTGGATACAGTACAACACACTCGTTTGTGGTCTCTCCTCTGCCTCTCCAGGCCATGATGTAGTAAAAGTGCAGTGTCTTAGGGGAGAGGGGGGACTCGGGAGAGAGGGATAAGGAGAGGGGCTGAGCAGGCTCTGTCAGATGGAGTATTTGATTCTGGATGTCTGTGTATTACAGGAGACACTGGTGAGCGTGGAAACCCCCCCAGCGGTAGTCGCAGCACCTTGACTCTCCACAAACATTGGATCCAGGCAAGCAACTTTGGCAGCAAAGAATGCATGGATACAGTGCAGCACGGCAAAGAGGTTAGAAAATTCCAGCTCCTGTGAAACAAAAGATAGACACTAACTTATTCATGTTTTGGGATAATAATTAATTAATGAATTAAACATTTCTTAAGCATGATTTATCGGTTTTAATTGGTATCGGCTGATAATGGCCAAAGAAAGCATGATAAAATATATAACTATTGGCTAATTTCATTTAAATCAGAGCTATAGCATAGGTTTGTTACCTTGGCTTCAATTGCTTTATTGTCCTGATTTTGGAACAGAAATTTGATCTTGCTCTTCCCATCATCAGACGATCCTTTCAGTTGGGAGAATTTGTATCTCCACAGCACCGCCTGTATAGAGGAAGTAAATAGAGTTGAAGGTGGTTTATAAAGAACATTACCTTCTCTTTCTTATCTTATCTTATCTATTTCATTCTAATTATTATTATCTGTGGTCTAATCTCATTCTGATTTTCCACAACAAAATTATTCCCATCATGTTTTTTTTCCTAATTATTTGCAAATGTAGCAGACAGTGCAAGTTCATAACCTTGGATGATGAGCGTCAATGTCCTGTTGTTAATGATGATTTGAATCTACGAGTAATGATACACTTCCTCCTAATTGTCAACCATTTTGTTGGGCCTGTCTAGACAGCGCACATCACCTTGTTCTAAATCAGATGTCTGCATGTTCCACATGGGATAGGTAGGTTATAATCTGTATCAATACACAATGAGCTCTGCCTCTGTGTCACAGTCTGTCTGACTTGGTCATGAATAGAATGGAACTTTATTTGCCCTCGAATTTGCACATGTAAAAGCTTTGGCAATATAAAACGAATGTACATAGTACACATTCCATACAAAACAAGACATCCGTGTACACAACCTACAATCGTAAGTAACACATTTTCCCCTAGGGGCTTCACACAGATCTGAACACTGAGTGCATAAGACAAGGCCGGTTTTCTATCTGATTGAATTATTAAACATTCCCCACCATGTGTATTGTTTTACAATTGCAGTTTAAATATGAATTGTACTTTCATGCTTGTTTTGGTAAACAATACCCTGCCTGTCAGCAGTTGGCTAGGCTGCTGTGAGACTTTCTGGGGAGAGAAAAACCACTTGCTTTGCTGTGTAGGAATTAGACCAAGAAACACAGGGAACAATATAGCTGTCGATGCGTCCTGTTCATCCACATTATGTGTTCTAGTGGAATAGTTATTGTGGCACTCAGACTTGGCAAAAGGCCAAAGTCAACTGCAGGCAGAATGTAAGGGATTTGGGCTGGAGGGGACCAGCCATCAAAGCAAATGTGCTCAGTCTATCAAAATGCACACGGTGCAGAATAAGTTAGGAACACCACAGAGTAGATTTGAATGGTAAAACATTTCTACATCTGCACATAGATCTTTTTCTATTGTGTTATTGACTGTACGTTTGTTTATGTGTAACTCTGTGTTGTTGTTTTTGTCGCACTGCTTTGCTTTATCTTGGCCACTCGGGAGGTAATGGCGTCATGGTTACTTCTACTTTTAAAGTAACGCTAGAGAAACTCAGTGTTAATGTCTACGTATCCTTCATTTACATGTATGACTTCTAGACAAATGAACATTGATGTACCGGTAATGTAACTTACTTTTGAAGCAGCATCGAAGCAGACAAAGCCCATGCTGAAGTCTATGGTCAGCCCCATCAGGTGGCTCTCCATGATGCAAGCGTATGTTTTACACTGCGGAGAGGCAACAGTGCATGATGTTAGTTACAAGATGCATATTTAATAGACAGCATAACCTTCCACAGGTTAAACATGTCAACTGAACATAAATCCGTTGTGAGAGGATGACAAGGCTTGGTCTGTATAGTACAGTATGTCACAGCTTCTCTTAACCACTTTTCAGTGTTTCGCCAAACATTTTATAGGCAGGATGTGCCCTCCCGCCTGGGCTCTGCCCCACTCCCAACCCACCTAAAATAGTTTGATTTGTTTCAAGTGACAATTTTGATGACAGAGAGCCTGGATGTTGCTTTGAGGGCATTGCACACCGCCACAAAATTGGTTTAGGAAAAAGTGCTGCCTCTTATATATTGTGTACCTGTATTCTCTCCACCTCCAGGAAAGTAGCCATCTGAAAGGCTTTTTCCCAGATGAGCAGCTCGCACTCCAGCTCTACGCTGTAGAACATATCCTCCCCACACTCCGTCTGGATGCTGAAGCAGTGCTTCCGCTTGTCCAAGAGGTCACTGTCCTGAGAGAACCACGTTAGTCATACCTGCCATCGCACCTGGGTTCAAATGGTATTTGTTTTCTTTCAAATGCTTTGAGTGGTTTTATTGAACCTGCCTGGAATGCCAGATGGGCAGGGTTTGCACTTTTGTACTATTCAAATTCGTTTCATTGGCCCTGGCAAGCTCAATCATAATCAAGCACAGCTTACGTTTTTGAAATGTTTCACATATTATTTGAACCCAGGTCTTGCTGTCATGCTGATAATGCAGGGACAATGAGAGACTCATACTGTACTGTAAACAGATAAGAAACTTGGATATACACGGAGGGGATGTGACAGACATTGGCTGGAATTTTATCAACCTGCATTTTGCTTTTTCAGAAAAGCTGTTTCACATGTTCAGAAATGCTGTTGTGGATGTGTAATGCAGTGTGTTATGGTTGGAAGGGAATAGTTGACACTTACTATAGGAATCACCAGTTCTGTAGGTCGATTGACCAGATCAGTCAGTATGTGACAATGAACCAGGCTGAGTGAGAAATTAAGAGGTGGAGCTGCAGTCGCTGCTGTGAGGATTTCTAAATCAAATGTCAACTCCTTCCACCCACTGCTGTGCATAGCAAACACACTTGTGAAAGTGCAATGCAGAAAAGTTCAATGAGCTTTGTGTGATTAAATACCAGCCAGAGTTTTAGAAAGTATAACCGCTTCCAATAGTAGTATTGTGAGTTTTGCAAGAAAATAGCTCAACTCCAGCCTTGCAAAGACACAATGTGCACTGCGTAGAAACTGTAGAATATCCCCACCTTCTATGTCACAACTCATTCTATGAAAGTGACGAAGGACACATACTGTAGCACAGATCTATTCTCTTTTTAATGTGTCGTCTTTCAAACACAGACCCGGAGATTTGTTACTCAGCACTTCCTAAATATTTTACTCATATCTCCGTTGTAAAAGTTGTTGCCTTACCTTCAAAACTTTACACATGATCTCGTACACGGTGTAGCTCTTCTCTGCCCTGGTCCAGTCCCATGTAGTCACCTGCAAAATCCCACATGAAATACACCTTATAAATACACCTTACACGTCATATTTTATTCATAAACTACACACACAGGGTAATGAAACCCTGCTTCCACTCTGTATTACAAAGAAACGGAACATTCTCCACTATGCATCATGACTTTTTTACTCTATTCAGATGGATCCCTTTTAAACCATTTGAAGTGTAATTACAGTGGTCTGTTTCAGTTGCTTTAACTTGAATCTTTTATATTCCAATTCCTGCACACACTGTGTTCACATGTTCAAGCTATAAAGCTACATCTATCCCAACATCAAAAGGATTTGTTTAAAGCTAGTGACAAGCGTAAACCAAATGTACAGTGCAAAGTCTCTAACATAACCATTTAATTATGATTTTAGCCACAGACACATGCAGTTGAGGAAGTCATTCAAACTAAAAATAGTCCCTTGTTCTATAGTTCAGTTTCATACCAGCAACACAATTGTCCTAATAACTCCTATTCTGAGTTGTACCAATATCCACAATTACTGATATGGTTGGCATAACATAATTATATTAATAATAATTAATCAAATGGCAAGCAATGGGACACAGACGGTCATCAATCAGGTGTGGAATTATAATCGTTGTCCATTTATAGTTTAATAGACAATAAAAAATGTGGCGAACGTGTGTTGGACTCCATTATAGGCTGGAAACATTTAACATTTTTGGACACATATTTTCAGAAACTAGTTGTATCAGTTGATATGGTAACCGTTTATTTTACAGCCTGGTATTTAGCAGGTAGTTACCAGGTAAGTGCCAGAATGTATCCATTGTTGCCACGTAGTTTCTTAGTTAAATGCCAGGTAAATACCAGCTTCAACCAGGCTATAAAATAATGTTACCATTGCTACTTAAGGAAAGAGGGTGTATAAAGCGTACGGGAGGTGCTGAGAACTTGAAGAGTGAGGATCCCTTTAAGGCGAGGAACTTTGGTGAATACATTCGGTCCTGACCGGAGTCCTGCTCCTTCTCATCTACCCAGCCCATGTAGATAATCTGTCAGGGAGAGAGAGAGGGGGGATAGACAGGAGAGAGAAAAAGGAAAGGGAAGAGAGGTAGAGAAAGAGAGAAAGAAAGAGAGAAAGAGAGAGGAGTGTATAAAATGGAAAGGGAGAGAGGCAGAAAGGGGAAGGCAGCAGGCATCCAGTCTTTCTGCACCTTTCTCAGTCTGGAGGATTGCAGCGAGCCACAGTGAAAATTTTTGGCAGGAGATGGATTCATTGTGAAAACAGCTAACTAACTATCCATGTCTAGGCTGAAGGAGGGATTGGTGGTGAAGTGGGGAGCAAGAAAACTTGGGTTG